>NC_057814.1:147019894-147041985 GCF_018294505.1 Triticum aestivum
CGGTGGCTGGGCCACATGGCAGCGCGGGAGAGGCCGGGCGCGGCGGCGGGTGCGTCCGGCGGCGGCGGACGCGTCCGGCTACGGAGAGGGGAAGGGGACTAGGGTTTGATCTGTGAAAATTTCGGAGGGTGAGGTGTTTTTATAGGTAGAGGGAGCTAGGAGACTCCAAATGGAGTGCGGTTTTCGCCCCCACGATCGTGATCGAACGACCGAGAGCATGGAGGTGACTTAGAGGGGTTTTGGGCTGTTTGGGGGCGGGGGGTTTTGCTGCAACACACAAAAGGACTTTGCGGTTGCCCGGTTAACCGTTGGAGCATCAAACGACCTCCAAATGGAACGAAACTTGACAGGTGGTCTACCGATGGTATACCAAGGCCAGATGACAAACCTTGGTCCATTCCGAGAACGTTTAACACCCGTTCACGAAAAGAACCGAAAAGGGGTGTGCCAGTGCATGTGGGAGTGTCGGATTGCAAAATGGACAACGGGGAAAATGCTCGGACGCATGAGACAACCACGTATGCAAATGAGATGCACATGACGACATGATATGAGATGCATGACATGAACAAAATGCAAAACGAAAAACAAAACCCGACCACGAAGGGAATAACATAACACATAGCCGAAAATGGCAAGAGTTGGAGTTACAAATATGGAAAGTTACATCCGGGGTGTTACAGAGGTGCTCTCCGCCTCGAAGCAGAACTACCCGCACTACCAGAAGATGTGTTACGACGTGTATTTCACTGCCAAGAAACTGAAGCAGTACATCTAAGAGCATGTCGGCACCGTGGTCAGCACGGCCCCTCTCGGCGAAATCATCGGGTTCCGGGATGCCTCTAGCCGGATCGCCAAGTGGGCGTTCGAGCTAGCCAGCCACACCATCCTCTACGAGCCCCGCACTACGATCAAGTCCCAAGCTTTGGCTGACTTCCTCGTCGCCTGGACCGAGACCCAGTACCTGCCGCAGCCGCCGGACTCGACGCACTGGCGCATGCACTTCGAAGGTTCGAAGATGCGACTCGGCCTAGGGGCCGGCATTGTGCTGTCCTCCCCAAGGGCGACCGGCTCAAGTACGCACTGCAGATCCACTTCGCCGCCTCCAACAACGTCGCCGAATATGAAGCCCTTGTGCACGGCCTCCGGCTTGCCAAGGAACTCCGCATCCGGCGCATCCTATGCTATGGCGACTCGGACCTGGTGGTGCAGCAGAGCTCCGGCGAGTGGGACGCCCATGACTCCAACATGGCAAGCTACCGCTTCCTCGTGCAGAAGCTGTCCGGATTCTTTGCGGGCTGCGAGTTCCTCCACGACCCACGCGTAGAAAATGAGGCGGCCGACACGCTCGCCAAGATTGCATCGTCCCGGCAGTCCGTCCCGTCCGGCGTCTCCCTCGAGCATCTGCATAAGTCATCCGTCAAGCCGTCTCCGGACACCGAGTCCATCCACGTCCTAGCCGACCCGTCTGCGCCTCAACCCGGCCCGGGGACTGCTCCAGCCGACCCGTCCCCGCCTCAACCCGGCCTGGGGTCTGCTCGGGCCGACCCGGCCACGCCTCAACCCGCCCCTGGGACTGTCGAACACGGCCCGGGGGCTGCTGAACCTGGCTCGGGTGCTGCCGCCCCAGAGCCCGAAATGGTGGCCGTCTTTGCCGTGGCGACAGCACCGTCCCGGGCCCTGCCCATCTCGGAGTTCCTGGAGAACGGGGTCCTCCCCATAGACGAGACTGAAGCTCAGCAAGTGCAGCGCCGGGTGTCTGCCTACAGCATCATCAACAACGAGCTCGTCAACCGCAGCTCCACCAGCGTATTCCAGCGCTGCGTTGAGCAAGATAAGGGCATTGAGATTCTCCTCGACATACACTAGGGCGAGTGCGGGCACCACGCCGCCTCACGGTCCCTGGTGGCCAAGGCTTGCCGCCACGGTTTCTATTGGCCCACGGCCCTCGAAGACGCAGAGTCACTCGTCCTCAAGTGCGAGGGATGCCTGCGCTTCAGCAAGCGCAGCCACCAGCCGACGTCGACACTCCGGACCATCCCGATCGCCTAGCCGTTTGCGGTCTGGGGACTCGACATGGTGGGACCCTTCAAGACCACACGAGGCGGTATGACGCATTTGCTGGTGGCGGTGGACAAATTCACCAAGTGGATGAAGCAAGGCCGATCAAGAAGCTGGACGGGCCAACGGCCGTCTGATTCATCAAGGACATCGCGGTGCGATACGGCATGCCGAACAACATTATCACGGACAAAGGCACCAACTTCGCCAAGGGCGCGCTCACGCAGTACAGCTCCGTCTCCGGCATCTGCCTCGACCTAGCTTCCGTTGCACATCCGCAGTCCAACAGCCAGGTCGAGCGGGCTAACGGCCTCATCCTATCTGGCATCAAACCGCGACTCGTCGAGCCGCTCATCTGTTCACCCGGTAGTTGGCTTGACGAGTTGTCGGCCATCCTCTAGAGTCTCCACACCATGCCAAATAGGTTGACCGGGTTCACCCATTTCTTCGTTGTCTACGGAGCAGAAACCGTCATCCCGACTGATATCGAGTTCGACTCACCGCGCATCACGATGTACATGGAAGTCGAAGCCAAAGAAGCCCGCGAAGACGGCGTCGACCTGCTCGAAGAAGCACGTCTCCTAGCACTCAGTCTCTCAGCCATCTACCAGCAAGGCCTGAGGCATTACCACAATCAGAAAATTAAGCGCCTCGCTTTCCGAGAGAAAGACCTCGTCCTCCGGCTCGTCCAAGAGCAGACCAGCCAATAGAAGCTGTCGTCCCCATGGGAAGGCCCCTTCATCGTCAGCAAGGCCTTTTGCGACCGCAACGCGTACTCCCTCATCGACGCCTGCAAGTCAAACAAGCGCAAGAGGGACACCGCCGGCGAAGAAACAACCCGGCCATGGAATGCAGAGCTCCTCCGCCCGTTTTACAGTTAGCCATGTGCACATATGTATCGCTGCCTTTTGTAATCATCTGAAAACTATGGGATCCCCGAACAACGCTCGGGGGCTGCCCTTTTGCGAGCAAGCTATTGTGTCTCCTACATTTGTGCATTGCTTTCCTCTTAATCCAACCCGACCACCGGGTCGACTCGCTCGACCCGGGGGCTCTGCCGCTGGCCGGCTTGGCCACCCGCCGTTCTCCTTAGCGGCTCCTGACGCGTTGGATCGCCACAGCCTCTCACTTCACCGTAGGCCGCAGAACCGGCTTCGGCTGTAGGCCGGCAAGCACATGAGACCAAAAGCACCAGTGTGCCACGAACACTAAGTCAAGAACCGCCGGGTCGCCCAACCCGGCCCCGCCACTTTATGTTGCCGCACGACCGGCTGCTCTCCAACCCGGTCCCGCCGGATTGCCGCCAACCGGCCCAGTGGGGGCTTCGCTCACGCTCAACATTTCGAAAGCCTAAGTATCGCACGCTCCTCTCAAAGGCCGAACCCCTTGTCACGGACCAGAGCCTCGGCCGTCAGACTCGTGGGGAAACCAAAGGGGGAAAGTTGCGAGAAAATGGCTTCAGAGACGGAAAGCAAGAGCGCAGACATCCACGAAGTTTCTGCATACCGCGGGGTCGCTCAACCCGGCCTCTCCACTTTAAGTTGCCGCACGACCGGCTGCTCGCCAGCCCGGCCGCGCCGGATTGCTGCCAGCCGGCCCAGTGGGTGTTTCGCTTGCGCTCAACGTTTCGAAGGCCTAAGTATTGTACGCTCCTCTCAAAGGCCGAACCGCCTGTCACGGACCGGAGCCTCGGCCATCAGACTCGCGGGGGGGAAGCCCGGGAGGGGAGAGTGCAGGAAAACAGCTCAAAAAACGAAAAGCAAAAGCGCAAACATTTACAAAGCTCATACATCATAAATTCAGAAACAGGCCCAAGCCCGGAGTTCATTACACCCAGTTAACCCCCAGTGGGTGGGTGGACCTGCTACCTAACAGAAATTTTTACTAAGTTAAAAATCAAGCATCCCCGCCGCCTGAACGCGCAGCTCCCGGGTCCGCTGAGGTGCCGGTATCCTCCTCCCCGGCGTCCGCGTTGCGGTAGACGTCCGTCTCCTCGGAGCTGCCCTCCGGGTCGTCTCGAGGCAGGCCGTAGTCGTCAGCAGGCACGACTCCGCCGTCTTCCACCCGCTACGGCCGGAACTCGTCGTGGAAGGCAAATCCGGCGATGTAGCTGGCCCGAGCAGCAATCCGGTCGGCCTCCGCCTGCAGCTGGCTCTCCGAGCCGGCTCGCTGGCCCATCAACGCGTCCAACGACAGGTCTGGATGCCAAGACATGACGAACCTGAGCGCCATCTCGGCGCCAGCACGAGCGGCGGAAACCCGCCAGTCATGGAGCCGATTTGGCCCCGCCTCCAACCACTGCGCCAACCGCGTGAAGCTGTTCGATGCGATGGAACCTCGCCAGAGGGCCGCTGTCATCGCCGCGCCGGCCTTAGAGAGCCGCCCCATCTGCTTGCTCAGGAGTCGCAGACGGGCCTCGGCGGCGGTCACAATCTTCGGGAAGGTCCACGCCACCCGCGGGTCAGTCCCGGAGCCGACGATCCCTTGCGGGTCGCGGTGAAAGCGGACCGCCTCCTCCGCCAGCTGGCGCGTCTCCGGGAAGGCCCCTGCCGAGAAGAAAAGCAAGTCAGAAGAAAGTCACTAAGGAAGAAAAGCCGGGGTCTCAACCTGACAACAACGAAACCAAAGGAAAGCGCTTACTGGAGAAGGACTCTTCCAGGTGCTGCGCCTCAAGCAACGTACTGTGTCGATCCCGGGCAATGGTGCGGTCACGCTCCTGGAGCGGCTTCTCGAGATCGGCGACCATGGCAAGGGCCGCCTTCATCTCGGCGTCCTTATCCTCGGCCGCCTTCACGGCCTCCTCACGACGCCGGGTCTCCCCCTGTCGGGTCTCCTCCGCCGTGGCCACCAGCGCCTTCAGGCGCTCCACCTCGGCCTGGTGTCGCCCCTTGTCTTCGGCCAACTTGCCGCATTGCTGGTCCGCCTCGGCAAGGGCCCGCTACGCCTCCACAACCTTGGCGGTCTCCGCCTTGAGGCGCTCCACCTCGGCCTCAAGATGGCCCGTGTCGCCCGCCAGCATGCTCCTGTAGCTGGCTGGCCTCGTCGAGCGCCCGCCGGGCTCCCGTCGCCTCTGCCCTCGCCCGCTCCACCTCGGCTCCAAGCCGGCCGGCATCAGCAACGAGCCGGTCGTAGTGGAAGCCGGGTCCTCCAAGACAGCACCTCGGCTGCAAAAGAGAGACTCAGAAACAAAGTACTACGTTAAGATTCGACCCAACTGCTAAGCAGTTGGCCCGAATCCCAGGGGCTACACCCAGTGGGTGCTCTAGCGCGCCCCACTAAAAAAGAGCATGCAAGAAAAATACATGCCGCGGCGCGGAGCTCCTCCTGCTTGGCGGCGAGCCGTTCCTTGAGACGCCGGTGCGTCTTGAGGAGCCGGTTGAAGACGCCGACCCGGTAGGAGTCCTGTTGCTGCAGAAAGAGACGATCAATAGAAGATAGCAAGATAAGATTCAACCAAACTGCTACGCAGTTGGCCTGAATCTCGGGGGCTACACCCAGTGGGTGCGCTGGCGCGCCCCCACAAAGAAAAAGCAAAAAGCAACGGAAGACTTACAAACACGGCGCGCTCCAGCTCCTGCGTCGCCTCCACCTCAGCCTGGGCGAAGGCCTGGATCTAGTCCGTCCGCCCTTGCAGGCGCCGGGTCACGGTGTCCATCGCCGCCTCCTCCTAGGTCGGAGGCCCGAAGAAGACCTCGCTGGTCCCGCTCCGCGACGCTTGCGACCCGGCGGCCCCCGGGCCGGGGCACCAGCGCTCGCTGCCTCCGTTGAGGCAGGCGCTCTCTCCGGCAGCGACGCCGGCCCGGTGGGCCGAGTGGCTTGCGGCTCCACCACCGGCGGCGCCTCGCTCATCGGCGTCCGAGCCGCCCCTCTGGCGCCGTCCGCGACGCCTCCCCCAAGACGGCGTCACCGCCGCCTCCTTCGACCCCACCCGCTCGACCACGTCGGTCCACTGCGGGGTGTCGTCCCCAAGGACCACGACCTCCCGGTCGAGGTTCATCAAGTCCGCACGGCCGCCTCGGCCATGCTCCCCCTCTGATGACGGCACGAAAACCGTCGCCGCCGCCACCGTCCCTGCCGGCATCTTCGGCCACACCGGCTCCCCGCCGGCTCGCGCCCACATCGCCGCGGCGCTAACCCAGTCCTGGATCGAGGCCGCCTCCAGCTCCGCCTCGGCCCTGTTCCGGTCGCGCCAGGCCAGGGCCTCGGCATTGGCCGGGTCACGACCAAGGTCCAGATCCGCCCGCTCCTCCTCCTCCTTAACCCGGTCGATGGTACCGGACCGGCTCCTCCAGAACGCGGCACCCTCGTTGGACGCGGCCTCCGCTGCCGCCAACACCAGCGAGATCGGCGACCTGAAACCCAAGACGAACTAAGTACAGGCCAGGCAGAGCCACTCGGCGACTCGGTTCAAGCCAAAAACAAACTCACCCCGGCACCAACGGAACGCCGGGCCTCGCCGCCCTGTCCTGCGGCGCGGCGCGCCTCCTCTTGGCGGCCGGCGTCACCGCCCCGGCCGGGTCCACCACACGCTTCACGATCGGAGCTCGCAGCGCAATGCTGTCCTTCCCGTGCGGCCGCCTTGCCACCGGCGCCCCCCGAGACGACCCGGCTCTGGCCGCACCGCTGCCTCCTCCACTCGGCGCCGCTACACCAACGACTCGCGTCAGCACTCCCAATGCAATCCCACGACCGGCAACTCAAGAATTAAAAACAAGACTTACCGGCTCGGCGCCCTGCGGTCGCCTCCTCCTCGCTGTCGTGGACCTCAGGCTCCTCCGAGGCGACACGCACCACCTGCGCCCGCGCCCGGTCGTAAGGATGCCGGATGGCATTCAGAAGCATCTCCCGCGTCGCTTCGGGGCGGATAAGAAGATAAGCAGTAGCAAAATATGGAGACCAAGGACTCACCAACGGAGCCGGGTTCGCATGGCTGTACGGGGCTTTCCCGAATTGCAAATTGCCCTGCCGGATGGCCTTGGAAATGTCGTTGACCCGGCGCGCAAGCTGTTCCGTCACCAGCCGCGTGTTCTCCATGCAGTTGGGATCCTGGAGGCCGGCCATCTGACCGATGAGGTGGCTGCACTGCTGCAGCGGCAGCACTCGACGGACGATGAAGGCGGTGATGAGGTCGGTGCCAGTGATCCCCTCCCGCTCCTTCATCACCGACACCCGCTCGCACAGGTTGAGCACCTCTTGCGACCGGTGCCTGGGGTAGTAACCCCAGTTCCGCTTCTCCCTCGGCGGCGAGTTGATGAAGGACATAGAAGAAGGAATTATGCCAGTTCTTGGCAAAATCCTCCGGCGGCATCTTCGGGCAGTCAACGCCCGACCGCTTGGACATGACGGCGGCCCCGCAATCAGTCATCTCCCCGGCCCTCGTCCCCTGCTACTTCAGAGAGAAGAAGCGCACCCAGAGGTCGATCGTAGGCTCGACCCCCAGGTACCCCTCGCAGAGGGTGACGAAGCCCGATAGCTGCATGATGGCGCCGGTGCCCAAATGATGGGGCTGGAGCCTGAAGAACTCTAGGAAATCGCGGAAGAAGGCGCTCGCGGGAAGCCCGAACCTGCGCTTGAAGTGCGGGAAGAAGATGACGCACTCCGTGCCCTCGGGCCGCGGCTCCCGCTCCCCCTGCAGCATGCGCGCAGCGACCTCCATCTCCCCCGGCAGGCGCCTGGTGGTGCGAAGGTAGGCGATGTCGTCGAGGGTGACAGTCGAGCCCATCCACGAGCCCGACGGCAGCGCCATCGACAAAGAAGCGAGAGAAGGAAGAAGAAGGTGGCTACAAAGCTCTGCTCAAGGAAACGGCTGTCGCGGTGTGCGGCAGTCGCAAGAAGCAGAAGAAGGAAGACGAAGGCTGGGGACGCGAGCGAGAATGATTTCCGCCGCCCCCTCCTCACCCCAATTTATAAGCCACGGTTCAAAACATGGGGAAGTGGGATCGTTTGTGCTCGCCTTTCCCACTTCCCCACAATAACTGCGCATGTACGTGCGCAATAACTGTCTCGAGAATGGCAACCGAATCGCGGACGCCGCAATAAATCCGCGCGCATGGGCTGAGGGCGCGCAACCGCGGGCCCCAGCGCATCGCCCCATCCCGTCGCGCGCATGTCCTGTGAGGCCTCTTCGGCTCCCAGATGCCACGTGGCGCCCGCGCGAAGCCCAAAAGATTGCCTCAAAGATTCGGTGGACTCCTTGGTTTCCCACCGCTGCCGGGATGCCGCAATCCGGCTTCCGGAAGCCGACACACAAGTAGGTGTGGCCAGACCCGGCGGTCTCAAAATTCGCCTCCTTCAAAAGGGGAAATTACGAAGGCCGTCCAATCCGAAGATGGCGGACCTTCACAGCTTCGGGGACTACTGTCGGGGGGATGAACCCCGGGCAGGCAACGGAAGCCGGATCCTTTTCAAAATGATGGGGCCAGCATCGCCCCTCAAGCCAGCTCGGGCTTGGCCGGGTCGCTCTACCCGGCCAAGTCCCTCGACCCGGCCAAAGTCTCCAACCCGGCCAGACTCCTCAACTCGGCCCCAACCACCAGCTCAAGACAGCCGAGCCCGGCGCGCCAAGACTTTTCCAACTAGCCAGCTCCACCCTTGGCGTGTACTCCAACCCGACCAAGGGTTAGCGGTAGTCCGATCCCGGCCATACGTTGGGACGAGTCTCCACCAACCGATGACCAAAGCAACAGTGCCCCGCCCATGCCTCTGGTCAGCCGGGCGTGGCAACAGTGCCCCCCACCTACTCGCTGACCAGGGCTGGCGTGGCAACAGTGTGCAATCACCGCCACCGATGACACCAGCAAGCGGCGACCTGACAGAGCGCCCCTGTAGCCGACTCGACTCGTCCACGCCTTGATGATCGACAAGACGGCGCACAGTGCCCCTAGGCGCATGGGGCCCGCGCCTGGGGAACCAGGCGAGACCTGGCACCCGGCGAGTCCCAGCACTGAGTTTCCTAGACACCGACAACCCGGCCCTACGGACTTGTAACACCACCCTTGTACCCCTGGGGGTGACCTATAAAACCCCCCAGGAGCCCTCATGCATACGGGCGAACACCAGCGGACTAGCACGAAAGACACTCACACACACCTAGCAAGCAACACCCGAGGAGAGGGAGCAGCCTATGCCTTGGCCAGCCTTCCTCCCTCCTCCATACAGCTCCAGGAGCAACTCTGTACCGATACATATGAACTACACTCGGCAGGACTAGTGGTGTTATCTCTCAAGAGAGCCTCGAACCTGGGTATGTCTTGCGTCCCGCGCTCGCTCATGCCGACCTCGCCTCTGGAGCCCACCAGTGCCCTCAAGCCTCCTCCTCTCTTTAGCCATCCCTTGGCATTTGCCGTGCGCCCACCACGACACCGGGGCTCCCAAGGAAGGTGGCTGGGGGAGTTCCTCCCGGGGCGGCGCCGGCCCCGAAGGCGGAGGTGCTGCCCGAAGGCTTGAAGAGTCGTTCCTCGAAGACGCCAGGCTCTTGGGGTTGGCGTTTGGATGCCCTTTTGGCGATGTCGTCAGCCTCCTTGTTGATGCCAGGGGGCATGTGCTGCAACTCTAGGCCCAAGAAGTGCTTTTCCATTTTGCGTACCTCCTCGAGGTATGCCTCCATGTGCTCGTCCCTCGTCTGGTATACCTTGTTGGAGAAGTCGACGAGGAGCTGCGAGTTGCCCCTGATGGTGAGGCGCGTCACCCCCAGGGCCACCGCAGCCCTAAGGCTTGCGATGAGGCCTTCGTACTCCGCGATGTTGTTGGAGACCTTCTCGCCCTGCTAGAAGCAGAGCTACACGGCGTAGTAGAGCTTGTCCTGAGTGGGCGAGATGAGCACGGCTCCAGCCCCCGCGCCCTCGCGTGCGAACACACCATCGAAATGCAGCACCCAGCCATCTGGTGCTTCACTTCCTGTCGAGAGGGATCGGTCCTCGCCCGCTTCAAGCCCCGGGGCGTCAGTCCATTCTTCCATGAAGTCAGCGAGCGCGGCTCCCTTGATGACCCTGGTTATGCTAAACTCCAATTGGAATGCTTGCAGCTCGATGTTCCATTCTGCGACTCTTCCAGCAGCGTTGGGGCTCCTGAGTACCCTCTCCAGTGGGCAGGCCGAGATGACAATGATTGGGTGACCTTGGAAGTAGTGACCCAGCTTACGCGAGGCCACCAAGAGCGCGGGCAAGAGCTTCTGAGGCATGGGGTACCGTGCCCTCGCGTCCTGCAGTACTGTGCTGACGAAGTACACTGGGTGCTTGACAAAGGCAGAGCGTCGATGGGGCCTACGTCTACCGGATGTTGAGGCATGTCCTGAGGTGATGGGACCCCACGGGCCGGGTCGCCTGTTGTGGCCTCTGCTGGCCCGAGAACACCGTCTTGCTGGACCTGATCATTCGCTGGCGTGGTTGCAGCCTTTGAGGCATCCTCTTGATGTCGTAATGCCCCAGCTGGAGGTGTGGCATGGCGCGGTGGACTCTTGGCCTGGCGCTCTTCCTGGACCGCCACCAGCGCCGTGCTGGTGGAGTAGGGAGTGGCAGCGAGGTAGAGCACCAGGGGCTCGAGGGGACGAGGCGCCACCATTACTGGAGGGCTGGTCCGGTATATCTTGAGGTCTTGAAATGCCAGGTCGGCCTCCGGGGTCCACTCGAACGGGCCCTTCTTCTTCATCAGCTTGAAGAATGGCAGGGCGTGCTCCCCTAGCTTGGAGATGAAACACCCTAGCGAGGTCACGCAGTCCGCAAGCTTCTGCATTTCCTTAAGAGTTTGCGGGAGGCTAACCTTCTCCGGGTTAGGCTCGATCCCCCTGTGGGACACAAGGAAGCCTAGCAGCTTGCCAGAGGGAACACTGAACACGCACTTTTCTTGGTTGAGCCGCAGGTCCACCTGGCGTAGGCCTGCGAATGTCTCCTCTAGGTCCTGAAGCAAAGTTCGCGCCTCCCGAGATTTTACCACGATGTCATCAACGTAGGCTTCAGCGTTTCTCCTGAGCTGCTGACCCAGGGCGATGTGCATCAGCTGTTGGAAGGTCGCACCTGCGTTGCGTAGCCCGAACGGCATGCAAGTGTAGCAGTACACCCCACACGGGGTCAGGAAGGCCGTCTTCTCCACATCCTCCACTGCCATCTTGATCTGGTGGTAGCCCGAGAACGCGTCCAGGAAGCACAGCAGGTCGCACTCGGCGGTGGAGTCGACAATCTGGTCGATGCGCAGAAGCGGGAAGGGTCTTGGGGGCAGGCCTTGTTGAGGTTGGTGAAGTCGACACACATGCGCTCCTTCCCACCTTTCTTCGTCACGACGACGGGGTTTGCCAGCCACTCCGGGTACCGAACCTCGCGGATGATACCTGCTGCCTCCAGCTTGCGAGTTTCCTGGATGATGAAGGACTGCTTCTCCGTGGACTGCCACCGCGCCTTCTGCTTCACAGGGTGCACATTGGGGTACACCTTCAAGTGATGCTTGATCACCCCCTTGGGACCCCTACCAGCTGCTTTGGTTCCCAGGCGAACACCTCCTTGTTCGCGCAGGAATCTCACCAATGCCTCCTCTTGGTCCGGGTCGAGGTTGGCGCCTATGGTGAATGTGGCTACTGAGGGCCCATCTTCCTTGACCGGCACCTGCTTAGTTTCGGCCCGACCTTGAGTGAACAACTGCTTCTTCTTTGCTGGTGCGGCCTCCTTAGCTCCGGGGGTGGCCTCGTCGGCCGGGCGTGCCGCCACGGCGGCTTTGAGGGAAAGCTTGAGCATCGCCAGAGCCTCCTTGGTATCCCCAGCTATGGTGAGGACGACCTTGCTCCCCGGCATCTTAATGAGGTTGTAGGCCGGATGAGTTGCCGCCATAAACTGAGCCAGGGCCGGGTACCCGAGGATGGTGTTGTTTGGGAGGCCAATGCGGGCGATGTCGAAGTCGACGAGCTCGGTGCGGTAGTTGTCGCGGGTGCCGAAGGTCACAGGGAGGCGGATCTGCCCTAGGGGGCTGGTGATGCCACTGCCAACCCCGGAGAAGGGCTTGCTGGGGTGGAGCCATTGAGTGGTACGTGAAGCGGGATAAAAGCCTCCACGGAGAGCATGTTGAGGTCGGCGCCGCCATCGATGAGGGTCTTGGTGACAGCTACGCTGCAGATGGTGGGCGTGCAAAGCATTGGGAGCACGCCCGATCCGATGGTGGTGATGGGGTGATCCCCTGAGTCGAAGGTGAGGTCGGCCTTGGGCGCCGCCCATCCTGGAGGAGCTCCCTGCCATACAGAGACAGCGCTGATCTGGGGGAAAAACTGCTTGCGTGGCGGCTCGAGGGTGGTGTTTGCGAGCCGCCGAGGAGGGCCGCGACGGCGGCAGACGCCGGTGCCATGAAGCGTGCGATGAAAAGGCCGTGCAGCTCTTCCCAAGTGGCGATAGAGGACCCCGGCAGGTTGAGCAGCCAGGCGCGCGGGGCGCCCGCGAGGGCCACAGGGAACCAGTTCGCCATGACCTCGTCATCTCCTCCAGCTTCCCGAACGGCCTCCTCGTACGCCAGCAAGAGGGCCGACGAATCCGCCGCGCCTTCGTAGTGCGGCGGCATCTCCGGCCTAAACTTCGGCAGCCACTGTACCCATCGCAGGGTGGGGGTAAATACTCCAAGCCCCTTGGCACCGTCGCGGGCGCCCGACGTCCCCGCCAGAGGAGCAACGCCGGCCATGGGGACAAACCATGGAGGTGGTGGAGCGCGGATCGACGAAGGGAAAGCTTCAGCGCACCCCTACCTGGCACGCCAAATGTCGGATTTCGGGTTCCGGCAAACCCTCAAGGTTCGAACAATGGGGTGCGCACGAAGATCTCTCCCTTCCTCTAGCTCGCTCTCTCACCGCGATCTCAAAGCTCAGCACCCAAACCCGAAGAACAGTGGACACAAGAGTTTATATTTGTTTGAGCCACCGATGTGGTGTAATACCCTACTCTAGTGTGGTGTGGTGGATTGCCTTGTAGGCTGAGGATGAACAAGTACAAGGGAAGAAGAGCCTCCTGAGGAGAGGTGTTCTAGAGGTCGGTGAGCTTGTGTGGGTGATGGTGATCTGAATGATCCGTCCCCTCCTATGGTGGTGGCTAGTCCTATTTATAGAGGCCCGGGTCCTCTCCCCAAATATTATGCGTGAAGGTATCCCACAACGGCCAATTCGAAGGGGGGCAACTAGTACAAGCTATCCTGACAAAAGGTGGTCTTCGCCTGCCAAAGGCTCTGGTGATGACGCCGTCGTGGGCTCCGCGATGACCTCCGTCCCGCCGTCCTACTAGTCTTGGTTTCGTTGCACTGATATGGAAACCTTTGCCTGATGCCTCCGGACTCCTCGCCTGCGCCTGCCCCTTTAGCACCAAAGAGGCAACGGGTACTCTGCGTCCGCTGGCGCCCACCTGGTGCCCGCCTGGCCTTGGTCGTCACGGCTTACGTCATGGGAACCTCATGAAGTGCCCCTTGCCTTGATCTCTCCGCCCCTCGTGAGCCAACCTAGTGAGGCCGCCCCCAAGGAGGTCTTGCGTCGTCCGCCTAGCGAGGCTTGGCCCCTCACGAGGGTCTTGAGTGTTTGCTGGTGAAGATGGGCCGTACCAGGCCGCTGGTGGAGCCACGTCGTGGGCCGCAGGCAGGCAAGTCTGGGGACCCCCGTTCCCAGAATGCCGACAAGAGCAACACCATTATCATAAATATAGCATGCAAGAAGTAAAATAGTAGGCAGTGATATCTAGGAAGTACAGTAATACTTAGGACAAAACTAAAGCATATTAACTATATGTGCACTGGTATGTAATTTAGCACATGTAACATGTTCACTGGTAGAAGTATGGCATACGGGTGGAAGCAGAATAACGCTTCTCATGAAAAATTGAATGATGCCCTGAAGAAATTCAAAAGTGCGGTGCTTATGCTAAGAAAGTGAACGTAGGCGCCGGCCGTTGGATAATAGTACCTGATTCTCGGCGGCGTATGGGTATCGTTGTCATACTTGATAGCTAAGGATCATCGATGGTGCTCGTGTTGCACTTGAGTTTGGGCCGGCTATCGCCGTCGCTGAAGCGGCTCCGGTGTTCGGTTGCGGCGCCTGTCGACATACAAGAAAGCTCATCTGTGGTAAGTGAACAGTTGCACGAGAAAGAAGAGAACATCCGAAGGTGTACAAATCGAAATAACCTGATGAGGCTGCGACGTCAGTAAAGCAGGGCCGGTGGAGTTGAATATGGCGTCCGTGGAGCGGGTCCGGTGCAATGGACGAAGGCTTTGGCGGGCGCGGTGTACAGTGCTTTCGGTGAGGCAGATCTGTTGCGGTGGACGAGGGCTTGTATGAAGGTCCAGCGATCGGGCGGACGAGGAAGTCAGTGAAGGGTCTACAATGTGGTTGACGAGGGTGCTGGTTAAGCTGATCCGATGCGGTGGACAATGATGGCGGTCAAGGAGATCTGGAGCGATGGACAAGCCAGTCGGTGAAGCGGATCCGGTGAAGTGGGGAGTTGGCAGTTGGGGGTTCCAAGGTGCAGAAGGTAGATCCGTCAGGGTGTGAGGTCCACAGCTGCGGCGGAGGACTAGATTCGGTGGCTTGCCTTGGTTGGGGGGGGAGGGGAAGGGGAGGGGCTCTGGGGAAGAATGTTGGGGGCAAAGAGGGGAAAACAATGGAGTTACCAAAGCAGCCCTTTTCTGTTCATGTGGCAGGGGTAAAACAAGAATATCGCAGGGCTAAACTTTCGGGTGCGAGATATTTCGATGTGAGCGGGAAGTTCGAAAGCTTTTGGTGCCTGAAATTATAGGTGTTCTGCTCTTGTACGGCCGACTAGGATATCATGGCCGAGAATTTATTTGTTTTGCACGCAAAAAAGTGGCAGTTTTGAAAATCAGTGTCTCCAACTTAAAACTTAGATTGTCCATTCAATTCAAATATGGATCATTGAGCTAGTACAATCAAATACCATCATACGGTCCAATTCAAATGAAATTCCAAATGTGTTTATCCTAATATGATGACAAAAGCAAAAATGTGTATGTGTATGAATAAAGTGGATGATTATAAAGTTTGAACATGCCCGTATGTGTATATCTCTAGGTTTGATATATGAATCTGAAATCACGAAATCCCGGCTTAAAAAATGTACCTCCATTTAAATGAATTACAAAAGGTAATGATGGAGTCGAATTCCAAAATTCCAATCTTAGGTTTGTAATTCTGGTACATCAAGGTATATCACGCATGTTCAAAAGTATCGTTATCTCATAGTCCAAACTGTGAAACAAATTGATCAAACATGAGTGCACATACAATTGACCATATATATCTCAATTACGCTAAAGTCCCTCAAATATAGACACCTCACTCATTATCTGAAGCCAACCCCCCCCCCCCACCCCCCCACACACGTCGTTCTCCCCCCCAGACACGAACACATGAGCACATTAACACCCCCACTCTTCTAAAGTCCGGACCCCCAATATAGGTCTCTTATCACTTTGTCTCTCGGGCATGCACACATCTCTTCCCCCACTCTCTAGGTCTCCCGACATCTCTCTTTCCCAAGAACACGCACTACGTAGAGTGTATCTTTCCCATACACACAAAACTCCGCCCCAAATATCTATCTCCCTAGTTATATTTTTCTCGCACACTCACCTCACACACCACCCCCACTTCAAACAAGCACACTTTGTCTCCTTGTGCACCACTCTCCTCTTTCTATCTCTCGCAAATGCGGACCCGCCCGAGCTCCTTCCATGTATACATATATGCCGTGACTCTTTCCATAGCTCCCTAATGTGTCATCATTCCCAATCTCACATGTTGTTCTCTACACCATCTATTCTAGATCTCTCATGAAGTCCCTATCACACACACGATAACTCGTTTCCCTTGTGTCTCCGTACATAGGCCAATTTCGAACAACATCAACATTGTCTCCCTATCTATACGCCACTTATGGACACAAATGACCCCTCTCTCCCCCCTCTTTTCCTCTGCCTCTCTCTCCGTCGCTAGCTCTCTCTCTCTCACTCTCACACCCCTCTCCCTCACACACTCGATGTCTCTTCCAATAGTCTGCTCACTGCCCGCACCCATGTTATCCCGCTACTACACATGCCTTTGTCTCTCTTTGACACACATGTCACACCATTCCCCTTCCCTTATACTAGGTTTATATCATTAGTGGTCTCTCTACTCCACATACACACACTCCCTCTCACACACAAACGCGCGCACAAAAACACACAGACACGCACAAACATCCATCTAGCTATCTGGATCCTTCTTTCAAGACACACACACTTGCATATTCTCTATAGCTCTAGATATGTATATATCCCCCAATTTCTAGCTCAGATGCACACCAAAATTCTCCATCTCTCTAACTCACACATCTCTCCCCATGTCCGCATGTGTATCTCACACACTCACTCTCTGATTATGTCTACGTGTCTCCACGTTACACAACACAAAGCCCCATATACATGTCTCTCTCTCTCCTCCACACACATAGACACAAAGAATCTCTTATCATTGCCTCGGTGTCTAGACATATCACACACGCACATTGTCTTCCTCTCTCTCTCTCTCCCAAAGACGCTCAACAAGGGTTTCCCCGTGAATAACTTACCGTCTATTCATCAACAGTCGTGGCAGTACGGCGAACACGAGACGTGAAAAAGAATAAATCTACACGTGTGTAGACCACCTAGTATGACTACTAGGACTAGAGCAAGCCGAAAGCACGCTGCCGTCACCCCCTCCTTATCAGCGACGGGAAAACCTTTGTTTTACACAGTCGAGAAGTCATTATGGTAAGGCCCCACATGCTAAGTCGTTGAATAGAATGTAGATCCTAGTTTACGGAAACAAGTATCGATAATACGTTTGTATCTCCATACTTATATTTCTTCACTTATAAAAAAGCCGAGTTGGTGATGTTGGTATGCGTGCCATCTTGCAATAGACTGTCCGATCTATATCTGACGGATGGAAATTAAACTAAAAGATACCCGCACCTCTGTCCACATTTGCACATAAGGCCTTCCCTCTTTCATCCTTATCTCCAAAAACCTCATTGTTCAGCAATTAAAAAAGGAAGCATCTAGAAAAAACTGGCCTGGTGGCCGCTGCCGGCGTCGTCCATCCCCTTGCCTTCGATCAGTCCGACCACCAATCACCACCACGCCCCAGTCCTCTTCACCTTATCTCCTCTTTCTCGAGAGATATCATTAGTTTTTACACATGCGATTACTCCTGCATGGGTCAATCACAACAAGTGTTTTATAAAAAATGCATCTTGATGTTCCGCGCAATGCACGGACATCTTGATAGTACTCCTACAGAAGACTAAGTTGGTGATGATGGTGTGTCTGCCATCCGTCATTCCTGACCATTAGATCTACATCTAACGACTGTGAGGTAAGTTGTTGCCTTTTCTCACCAGCATCCCACTTCTCTAGCAATTTGCAGAGAAACCCATAATTAGTATCTTAAAACCAACCACACCCCTCCCTCACCTCACCAAAACAGCCCAAGGAATATGTTCTGATTGAAACATAACATATCTCTAGTGACATATGTATATCAAAATTAGAGTGTTTTGTATCAAGTTTGTGAATAAGTATTATTGTAATTATGATCCGTTGCAATGCACGTGAACGTTGCTAATATTTCCAACCATTCCAAAAAATGCTAGTATTTCCATAGTTTCTAGTTTTCCATCAAAATATTAGTCACTTATGGTTGATATTTACTTTCAATCACATACACATAGGCACTATGTAACTAGCCTTGCTTATTGGCTTCCAAAGCTTAACTTTCACTCCTACTTACAATATGTAGAGTATTTAACAAAAAACTACCACTTTCAACCAGCCCTAGGAAGAAACTATTATACAAAAAATAGCAAAAACATACCCAAAATTTCTTAATCCGTGCCAAAAACTACTACCTAGTGCCGATTAGGCTCGTTTAAACCCGTTTATAATAGGGTTGGCCCACACGTCCGTGCTGACGAGGCAGCTTAAACCAACACATTTTGTTTGACCTTGACACGAGGGATCCACATCTGACCTTCTATCCTGTTATATTCCCCCTCAAACATTATTTTTCCTGAACATTACTTCAAACAGTACTGATGCGTGTTCGTCAGTGGCGCCGGTGATGAGGGAGTTGGCCGCCGCTCCGCCGGACGGCACTGACGCCGCGCTGGCCTCCGCACGGGTTGGCAGGCTAGCCCGAGTGTGACTCATGCAGGAGCAAGCCGCCGCACTGGCCTTCGTTCGAGCCAGATGGCTGGCCTTAGCACGGCGCGCGCGAGCAAGCCGCCGTGCCGCCATGCCAATCTAGCTAGCAAACATTGCGACAAGCAGCTGGACGGAGCTATCTTAGTTAGCTAGCGGCCGCGAGTGCCGGACGGAGCTGGCATCCGGGCTGCCGCAAGATGGGCTCCGCACCACCGGTGGTTTTGACCTCGCCTTCTGCCGGCGGCGGTAGCTGTGTCCCATGGCCGAGGATGACTAGGTGGACGGGCCGGAGGTAGGAGGTTACTCGGGGATTTTTGTGCAGACTGACATGTAGCTCCCACAAGTCATTACACCTAACTTGTCGGTCGAATAGAAGGCGTTGACTTAAGGGGCGACATGGGTTGAAACGTGCCTATAACGACACTTTGTAGAGTAGTCGTTTCTTGGTAGGGCTGGTTGGTAAGGGCATGTACAATGGTTGATAAGGCAGTATTATCTTAAGTCTGCCATGTATGCAAGTGGTAGTAGTTTCTTCGCATTATTAGTGGTTTCTTTGCATTATTAGTGGTTTCTTGTCAGGAACAATGTACTACTAGCGACAAAAGGCGATTATAGGTTGCGTTGTACACCAACGAGTACTACTAGTGGTCGCGGGAGTGTATACCTCGTTTTGTGGGTTCGATCCCGGCCGAACGCACGGTAGCCTTTTTTTAAATAGTAACTTCGCTGCGAGCCAATATTATACACGGGTAGTTTGAGTTTTGAAGTCGAACGGACGTGTCGCACCACAATTTGGGTGCACTGGATAGCCCAGCCACGTGAACGGGTTTTCCTTCCCATCATCTCGTGGCTCGTGTGCTCGCCCTAGCCGCACCTCGCTGGTAGGTTCCTCATCAGCTAGTAGCCTATTTAAACTAGCACCTCCCAATTAAGCCCGAGGAGCCGGAAAAGCCTAGTGCAGCATTTGGTACTGTGCAATATGGCTCTGTACGTAAAGTTATAGTACTCTACTACTCTGTAGCTTGTGGCATTGCACGCATGGACTTCACTCCATTATCGGCTCTATAAAAGAAATTCCTCTTGACGTGATTTTTTTTGTTTTGAAATAGAGGCAAAAGCTTTGCCTCATCTCATTCATAAAAAAGGAACTACTAACAAAGTTCGACGAGATCCATTACACCTCCACAAATGGAAGCGAAAAGCCTAGTCTCACTGTATCAAATAACTCAAATGTTCTGCCCCCGCAGTAACCGTCGCTGATAAACAGGCTACTAGTATGTGTGTGAGAGGAGCCGCTGAGTAGGCCAGCTACACACTTGAATAAAGCACCGAGAGTACCCACTACGCAGGTGTACTTTCCCTGCATTGATAGTACAGTGATGGTTCTAGAGAACAGTACTACCCTCCACTTCCAACTGTAGCTCCTTGGCCCTGAGATTCAAGAGTTCAAAACTGGTGCACTATACTAGAAGTACAGTACTACATCGACTACTAGTTGATAAAGTAGTACTAGTACTGCTACACTACGAGTACGTAGTAAATAATAGCCTCACCCCTTCGCTAAGGAACGATCGAGGAGGTACAGTTGGATGGGACGAGGCCCTGCGGTTACTACGCTCTTATCTCCTCCTCGCCAGTTCCCCTCCCCCCGAAGAGAAGGCAGTTCGTTGCTGCTCCCATGGATTCGCCAGGCGGTTCTCCTCCTCGTCGGGGCTGGGAGACCTTGGACGACGATCCTCTGGGAGAAATCGCACGCCGCTCCGACGTCCTCACCGCCGCAAGACTCGGTGCTTCCTGCACCAACTTTTTCAAGACGACGCGTAAACATGCTTGGGAAAAGGCCATGCTTGTTGGTCTTCCATGCGTCCTCGAGCAGAAGGTTCTTCCATGGGACAATCCTTCGAACAGTCTGCTTCTCCCTGGCCATGGTTGCACGTTGACTCCGCTAGAGTTGTCGATGTTGAGAGGTAGTCGGATTTTGTCCGATGAGCAGGTCAGTCATGGAGTTTGATCATGTAGTACTTAGTTATTCCATTTCCATCCCGTAATTTCTTTGCTGCCCACCGTCTTATATATAGGTCTGGGTCGGTGCCAACGAAGTTGGCTTGCATACCTCCGGCCGGATACCACCATCATTTTGCACAACATCCACAGCAGTGCGGCCATTCCCGTAGACCCCTTCTCAACCATTGGGATCGGCCTTCTAGACTGGCTGGGCTTGAATACGTATGATGATGCCTACATGAGATTGAAGAAGATAGCAATTGCGGACCTGCCGAAAAAGCGATGCGGCTACGACAATTACCATCTCATCGCGGTGTTCGATATAAGGATTGCCATCAATGCAAGAGGCAGTAAAGGCAGAGGATGGCGCATGTTGGCGGCGGCAGATTTGTGCCCCTACACTTTCGAAGACGACGTGCGCCATCTAGGCCGCATCTTCGCGGTGACAAGCCAGTGGACTTGTTTCATCTGTTTGCCATCCTACGGTACGGAAGATTACAAACGGAATGCACAAACCATCATTTGCATCCCTAACGGTACTCCATTATTTTGCAGGGACCAGTCATCCCCCGATCAAAATAAGATCGCCGATCCTGGATGTGCATTTGCATCCGCGATTCGGTCTAACCTGAAACCTTGTAGCTGACTTTGTCATATTGGGATCAACTATCTTAGCAGTCGTTACCCATGGTACCACTGATGTGCAACATGGTCAGATAATCTACCACGATCGGACCGTCACCATCTGCCCAGGTATTCCATTTAGTATTATATTTTTTAACCCTCTCGCCTTCTCTTTCGTTGTTGTACTACTTACTAGTACTAGTAGGAGTAATTTTTACCTTGGAGGACACGTATAGCTAGCTAGGCCCTTGAAGACTTGAACCCACTAGCTGCCACCATTTTTGTTTTTCCATGTCTTACTATCTCATCCATGTAGCCAAGAGTGGCTGTATATAATAAGCCGGTTATTTTACTTCCTCTATACCAGAGTAGTACTATTTGCTGCACAGTATTACTCACCGCCATATTTGAGCACAACATTATTATGCATGGACCTTGACTGTGTACGTCACCATGTGTCCAAATCTGAGATGCCGCCTGTACCAGATGAACGGCGCCGAGTTCGACCCCCGTGATGCTACGTGAGTGCCGAGGAACACTCTTGGAGAGTACTCTCTTTTCATTGGGGACAACTACCCCATTGTGAAGCAGATGCCACCTTCCGTGCACGACACCGAATGCCTGCCGTTCATGAAGCATGGTTGTGTCTTTAGTGCGCACCGCCGGATGAACGACATGCTAGGGCACGCTATCCCTAATTTATGTCGCTTCAGCTTGGATGAGTCTCCATCGTGTGGAACCAGACTAGAAAGCTGCGACAATGATTCCCGTTGCCCACCGCTATCACTACTGGAATCAGCTAATTTGCCATCTGCCAGCTCTTTGCCGTTTGCTAACTGACGGCAAAGAAGCTCTTTGCCATCAGCTAACCAAAAGCAGACGGCAAAGAAATGCAAGACGACAAAACAGGTCTTTGCCATCTGCCGGCTCGATGCCGTCAGCCAGCAGACGGCAAAGAATCTTTGCCGTCCGCTGGCTGACGACAAAGAGAGAGGTGGCCCCCACCCCCCACCCGTTTAGAAAAACTTAACGCCCCACCTCTTTGCCGTCTGCTAGCAGACGGCAAAGAGACATAAAGGTGGACGGCAAAGATTGGCGGACGGCAAAGAGGAGACTAACTAACGGCCCCTACCCCCCCGCCCGTTACTCTCTCTTCTCTCCCTCTCTCCTCCCCGACGTGCCCCGCCACCACATCCCACCCCACCACC
>NC_057814.1:147042007-147043066 GCF_018294505.1 Triticum aestivum
GGGGACGGCGGCGGCGGCGGAGCTGGGCCGCGGCCTGGCTGGGTGCTAGGCCGGCCCAGTCGGGGAGAAGTTTTTTTTTTAACAGAGAAAGAAATAATAAAACAAAAGAAAATGTAAATATTATATAGGCATATAATATATCAAAATTTTCAGAAAAAGATTTCCTATAGTATGGGCATTTTTGTAAAGTCAAATAAAATCCACACAAATTTTAATAAATCAAACAGTGCTACTGCCTTAATAAAATCCAATAAAAATCATTTTAAAAATACCCAAATGATTTCAAATTTATTTTTCTCCAATTTTCTGATGTAGGGAAACATGTTACCCTATTTTCTGTATATTTTATTTTTTGAGAAAAATAATTTGAATAAAACTCAAATAACTCCAATATTGAAAAATAATTGCACTGGGACTTTGAATAAATCCTTTGAAACTCCCAACTCATATTTCATTTGTTTTGAAGAAGTCATTTTATCTTCTCTCGTGAAAATCATTGAGTTGCATAAAGTTTCAGAATTGGAAAATATTTTCAAATGATATTCAAATATTTTCAACACCCCCTTTCATTTAAATAAATGGAAGAAGTCATGTCATCTTCTCTCCAGGGTTTTGTGATGAAAAGAATTTGAATTAATGGAGACCATAAAAGCAAAATGAAAGTTTGGGAAAAGTCCTTTTATTCCCTCTCATTTAACTTTCAAAAAATTTCGAATTCCACTCACTTTCAGTCAATCAATCAAACAATCAATCCAATCTATCTGTTTATTATAACATTCCAAAATTTAGAATTTTGGGATGTTACAGAAGTAGAAGAAGAAGAAAGGAAGAAAAGAAAAGAAGTACAAAAAAGATGTAAAAAGAAGAAGAAGAAAAGAAGTAGAAGAAGTAGTAGAAGAAGAAAGGAAGAAACGAAAAGAAGTAAAAAAGTAGAAAAAAGATGAAAGAAGAAGAAGAAGAAGAAAGGAAAGAAGAAGAAGAAGAAGAAGAAGAAGAAGAAGAAGAAGAAGAAGAGAAAGAAAGAAGAAGACCCCTCCGCCCCCACCCCACCCGCCGACA
>NC_057814.1:147043132-147199829 GCF_018294505.1 Triticum aestivum
CGACACGACACCCCGACCCCCCGACCCCGAAACAGCACCCCGACCCCGACACGGCACCCCGACACCGACACGACACCCCGACACCCGACACCTCCCGAAAAGGTGTTCTTTGGCCTTGCAGATGCCGATGGGGTCATATATTTGTGAATTATTAGTTAGGTCATATATTTTTCGATTTTGTTATGAAAACATCAGATATAATTGTGTTGATCGGGTAGATTTAAATGTGCAGTTGTTTCATCGCTATGAGGTTTGGTGGTCGACGACCTCGCCCTGCGTTTGACGAGCTCTGCCCCTTCGTTCGTGGGTGAGCACAAATGACATGTCCTCCTCCCCCGTTAATTATTTGCTCTGTTCCGGTGTTCGTGCCGATGAAACTTGATAGCTAGCTATATATGTGTCTTGAATCATCAGTATGCGTAACCAATATGTGTCTCCCGTTCGAAAGCGACATAGTTATAAATATGCATGCATTTGCATATTTATAACCTTGATTCTTTTGAATTGTCCAACGCTATCCATGGACAGCCCGAGTATGTTTAGATTGGGTTCGTTTTCCCATATGCTTTGCTCCGGATCTGACGCGTGGTGTGAGGTCTTCCATTCCAGGACAGGTGTTGAAAGATGGTGGGCGCTGGTCGGGAGCGCGCCAAGGCCCCTTCTTCGTCGGCGCGTGGTGTGAGGTCTTCCATTCCAGACGCACCTCTCCGCCGAGCGTTGCTGGACAGTATGGCGACACCGCCGGGCCCTTTTTCGTCGACCGCGGTGCCCAGTAGGGGACGAGGTAGGAAGATAGGAGGTGGGACACGTGGTCGCGGGAGAGGAGGTAGGGTGACTGCTACGGCGCCTTCCTCGCTGCCACCCCCAGCTGTTTCACCCGAGCACGTGACTGCTAGGGTGGACTCGTCCGAGGAGGAGGCTACACGGACTCCGGTCCACGAGCCTCCGGTCCACGGGTCTTGGGCCCACGAGCCTCGGGTCGACTGGCCTGCGGCCCACGAGAGTTCGGCCCACGAGACCCCGGAGGAACACACGTCTGGATGGGGTACCTGGCCGGATCAGCCCGAGGAGCCGAGTGGCCATGCTGATGATGGCGGGGAGCTGACTGATATTGAGGAGGAGCGGGGCACCGTCTACCAGCGTGGTGCTACACGGCTTCCGTCCGTGCCGGCGACCCGCGAGCAGAGGTGGTTGATTTTCCCTGATGGGGAGAGGTAAGTGCATTTAATATTTTTGTACCTTCTGCATTCACGTTTCTTCAAATAACTAATGCGTTGGCCTTGTCATGCTGCAGGGGTTGGGACCACCATCGTAGTGTCCGCCGGCCCAACTCCGTCCTTGGAGTTCTTTGCCGGCAAAACTTCCCGGGGTTTGTCACGTTTCCTGGTGAGGGTCGGCTTCCAGAGCTTGGATTGAGCTGGGAAAAGTACTTGGCTTCCCCGGCCCCGCCGGATGAGATTATCGACGGTGTCTTGTGCGACACGAGGGCAGACGTGGTGATCAGAAAGTTCTGGGTAATTTCTCCTTTACACATTTAAAAATATTCAACTAGCTAGTTATTAATTGTACTAATCAATATTGTCTCATTTGATTGTAGACATTCTACAGGTGTGAGGAGGGATACGAGGAGGACGCGGCACATGTTATCGAGAACGTCTGCACGGGCCTACTACAGAACTTACGGCACGAGGCTCGGGTGCAGGCTGTTCGAGACTACTACGCCTTGCGTGGTATCAAGAAGACCAAGCCGGCGTGCCGCGATAAGTTCCTGAGTAAGGAGCAGTACATGAAGGTAATTCTTAAGGCCTTCTACTTAAGTTCCTTCATTTAGTAATTCTTAGCCGTAGCGCTGAAGTTTCTATTTGCTAACTTAGGCGCCTCCGAGATGGTGTGCGGATCGGATGGATTGTTGGGAGGTGTTGGTCAATGAGTGGTGCTCAAAAGAATGGCTAGCCCTCCACAACGAGGCCAAGGACAAACGTGCCCAAATGGAAGGTGTGCCACACCATCAAGGCAGCTCCAACTTATATCAGTTCGGGCGGAACTGGGTATGTGGTTTGCTTCATGATTCATGCAATTCATTCATCATGCTAGCTTGAGCCCTTTAAATACTAATTTACATTATTTCTCTCTTTCAGGCATGCCACAATAAGGTGGATAAGGTGCTAGAGGTGTACGACCTGTATGCCATGGCCCACACTGTCTCTTTCAAGAAAGTCAAGGCATTCTCTCAGTCTGACCTCGATGCAAACAACTTCACCAACATCTCCTCCCACAACAAGCTCGTGAGATATAGAGATGAGGGGAAGGCGAGGAAAGGGGAGGACTTTAACCCGAGCCAGGGTCCCATTGATCCAGAGCTGGTGATGATATCTGGTGGCGGGAGGTCCCATGGCTCCATAGCCATTGGAGATGGACTTATCCGTTTTCCTAGCACTCTCCCGGAGATCAAGGCGCGCCAGTCGAGCTCCGCTCCTGAGATAAGGCCTCGTGAACGGCCAGTGCAACTCGCCATCAAGGTTAGTGATACGTACTCAGCTATCTTTCTCCATTACATTGTGTGCGCTTCCATCAATGATTACAAATGGTCATGTGAGTGGTGTTGCAGGCTGCTATACAGAGTGAGAGAGATAGAACGGAGAAACTTCTGGCGGAGGCGGCAGAGAGGCAGCGGGAGTTGGAGGAGAGGACGACAAAGATGTTGGAGGAGGAGAGGGCACGGAATGACATGCAGGCAAGGGCCATGTACGAGCTCCTTGTGGTAAGTTTCTTCTGCAGATTAGCCAAAACATTCATGTAGTGTTTGTCTCATTACTAACTAGTATGACTGAGTCGTCAAAACCAAATGTGCAGTCTGTGTGCGAGAAGACCGGTCAGACCGCTCCGCCGATGCCAGTGATTACTCCTGGGACCACGGTGAGTTTAATTTGAATGGACATTACTTGCTAGTCTTAACATTTGAGTGTCATCATGCTAACAAGACATTGGAAATGATCTTTGGTGCAGCATAACTCCAGACAAGCATCGCACGATCCTTCTCCAGCTACCGACACGAGCCAGCCCGCTCCTACACCTCCTGGATCATGGTAAGTTTATCTAGTGTTTTGCTTAACACATGCATAAAGACCTAGACTTACCTTTATTTCCTCGAATGCTTACCATAATGACCTAGACTTAGCTTCTTCTCCTCCAAAATGACTTAATAAGCTTACTGACCTCCAAAACCATCCATTTTACCTAAGTTCGCTCTAAAACAATCTGTACTTAGCTTACTTATGCCATAAATTGCATAATTAGCTTAGTTAGCTCATAAACAATCCATTTTACCTAAGTTAGCTCTAAAATGACCCATTTTACCTTGGTTAGCTTATAAATGATCGAGTTCATCAAAGTTAGCTCAAAAATGACCCATTTTACCTAGATTAGCTCCTAAATGATCCATTTTACCTATGTTAGCTTTAAAATGACCCATTTCACCTAGGTTAGCTCCAAAATGACCCATCTTACCTAGGTTATCTCATAAACGATCCATTTGAACTAATTTAGCTCATAAACGATACATTTCACCAAGTTAGCTCAAAAACGATCCATTTCACCTAAATTAGCTCTTAAATGATCCATTTCACCTAAGTTAGCTCAAAAAGATCCATTTCAACTAAATTAGCTCATAAATGATCCATTTCACCTAAGTTAGCTCAAAAACGATCCATTTCAATTAAGTTAGCTCATAAATGATCCATTTCACCTAAGTTAGCTAAAAACGATCCATTTCACCTTAGTTACCTCAAAAACGATCCATTTGACCTTAGTTAGCTCATAAACGACCCATTTCAACTAAGTTAGCTCATAAATGATCCATTTCACCTTAGCTAGCTCATAAACGACCCATTTCCACTTAGTTAGCTCAGATATGATTCATTTCACATAAGTTAGCTCATAAATGACATACTCTTCTTGTTCTAGTCTTCTTCTTGTTCTAGTCTTTTTCTTGTTCTACTCTTCTTGTTCTAGTCTTCTTCTTGTTCTACTCTTCTTGTTCTAGTCTTCTTCTTGTTCTACTCTTCTTGTTCTAGTCTTCTTATTCTAGTCACCTATTTCTAACTTTCTCATTTTGCCATTTTGTAGATTTCATTCACTTCATGGAAGCTAGCTTGCTATGGAGTGCTTGTTTATGTATGGATGGAACTTGCTTATGTATGAATGGATGGATGGAACTTGCTTATGTAATATGTATGGATGGAACTTGCTTATGTATGAATGGATGGAACTTGCTTATGTATGAATGTATGGAACTTATGTGCTGGATATATGTGATATGTTTGTTGTTAAATAGGCATGTGAAATATATCTATACATGTCATATATATTTGCTGTGAAAATTGTTGGATTTAATAAAAAACAGAAAAAAGAGCCAATATGCAGGCTCTTTGCCGTCTGCCACCGACGGCAACAGGCTCTTTGCCGTCAGCCGCACACAGCAAAGAAGCCACGTGGCAGCCAACTGTGCTTCATGGGAGCTGACCCATTTGGTCAGTTTGCCTACAGTGGCAGACGGCAAAGACACTAGAAAGTTTGCCTACAGTGGCAGACGGCAAAGACACTAGAAAGTTTGCCTACAGTGGCAGACGGCAAAGACACTAGAAAGTTTGCCGTCAGCGGCGGACGGCAAAGGCCTGCCGTTAGCCACTTAACGGACTGACAGCGCAATTATTGCCGTCTGCTCTCTTTGCCGTCCGCTGCAGACGGCAAAGGCCCTTTGCCGTCAGCCGCCAGGAAGCAGACGGCAAAGTAGCTTTTTACCGTAGCCTACTTTGCCGGAGCCTTTTGCCGTCCGCGGCTGACGGCAAAGGCCTTTGCCGTCCGCCGTTCATGCCTTTGCCGTCCGTCGTGGCAGACGGCAAAATAGTGGATTCCTGTAGTGTATGGATCGTGCCATCCATGAAGAACACCTGGGACTGGAACCTGGAGGAGGACATGTAGCCCATCTATAACATGTAAGTGGGGTATGGTAAATTGTGAACGGTAGCACTGTGAATATATGTAGACTAGTCGTGCATAAATTCATCACATGAATTGGAGATGAACTTGTGTGGCATACTGGCATTTGTCCTTTAGAATTTATTACTAGTAAATGTGTTATGTGTACGTGCAACTTGTGTGGTTGTTGCACGGGCTCCAACATGCTCTTTGAGAAAAAAAGGTGGCACAACTTTGGATATAGGTGATGTGGCGGCATCATATAGTAGCATCGTTCGCCATAGTTGTAGTATACTCCTACTAGGATGAAAAGTCCTATAAAACCTTGAGCTTGGCTCTTTGCCTCTTCGGGAGGTTCAACAGTTCGTACTCGTGTGAACCTTGCACTTGGCTCTTCGCCTCTTCGGAAGGTCCAACAATGATGATACTACAGTACAATATGCTTCTGGCAATCTGACACTGATTGAACTGCTGCACGTCCACCACGAGGACGAGCGAGAGGGAGAGGGCGCTGTAGTCAAAACCCTCTCCTTGTCCTGCGAGCCACCGCGCGCGTGGGCGAGGGAGAGGCGTACTAAGCAAGCTTATCCTTGTTCGGCGAGTTGACGGGACACATCAAAGCAGTACTAGTACTAGTCCTTTCTAGTTAATATTGCTTAATTTGAAACAAGAAAAATACACTGGCGGTCAACATATGTAACAATACGCTCTTTACGGTCACTATATATAGTTTTGCGGTGATTATACAATCACTAGCTCATAGTAGAGCACCGTGTTGCACCCTACTGACCGGCCACATAGTCGAGGTGGAATTTTGTTGACTGGTTAAATTGTCACCTAGTTTCTGGGTCCCACCTGTCAGTTGGCAGAGCAAAGAAATCAGTTAAACAAAACTTTACGCAGGCGCGACAGGAGTGCAACCCTTGCGCACGAACCACCTTGGCTGTGTATGTGAGTGCATGCACGTGTACTCCCTCGGTCTTCCAACAAAGAGTGTACATCGGCTAAAAAACAAAGAGTGTACATCTACACTTCCAATGCATTTAGCCTTTAATCTAAAATCAATATTGATTGACTAATGCACCAACTTGTGCTCTAGCTATAGGCTACATGTCTATCCTTAATTAAAGCATGCAACAATCTTCATTTAATCTTCTTCTCTCAATGGTCGCATGCACACATAAGTCTGCTACTTTTGGGCGTTAATTATGCCCTGGTCAATGCGTAAATCTCTAAATGTACAGTCTTTCACGGATGTAGGGAGTAGGTTGAGCACTTGAGCGTGAGCGTGTGTGTTGCGTCGTGTGCTGTGTGCCGCATGGGTGCGTGAGTGTGGCGTGCGTCCATGTGTACGTGTGAGTGTTGCATGTTGCATGCATGCATGCATGCATGAGGCTTTTACTCCCTCCCATTGACATGTTCATATTTCAAACTTCCTCTGTTCCCTCCAAGTGGTGATACTCCCTCTGTTCCCAGATACGGAGTAAAAGCATCCCTCTGTTCCCACAGAGTATTTGTCTTTCTAGAGATTTCAACAAGTGACTACGTACGGAGCAAAATGAGTGAATCTACACTCTAAAATATGTCTACATACATCTGCATGTTGTATTCCATTTTAATGTCTAAAAAGACAATATTTAGGAACGGAGGGAGTAGCAAATAAACATTAAGTTCTCTTGTTTTTCCCTCCTTGGTCACGGTGCACAACCAAAGATGACTTATTCACCTGGATGGAGGGAGTAGATGGTCAAAGTTTGACACAAAATTAATGTATTGTTAAACATAATTTTTTTGGGAGAACGAGTGCATTAATTGTGTGTTTTTGCAAACTACAAAAATTATTCCACCACTCATCATCTACGTTGGTTGATGAGATTTTTGAATTGAGCCCTATAAACCGGAAAGGAGGTAGTACTAGTACTCCTACATTATTGGCGCCGGGTGCCTTTGCCAATGTTTCATCTTCTTGGACAGGATGAGGCTACTTCCAATGCATCGGTGCTTACATGGGGTGCTAAGCACATTAAAAACTTTAGCAACTAAAGCTCCCAATGCATACTCCCTCGTTTCCGATTTATAGGGCTTCTCTCAAAGTCTTAGTTTTTCCATTTTATAAGGCTCAATTTGGTTGTTTCCCATCACAATTTCAGATTCGAAGGTGCATTAAATAATTGCATGCAAGTATTAAGAGAAAATTGACGAATGCATGTACTTTATGCATACATGCATTGCAATTAATACATTGGTAAATATAAATTTTTGAGGAAAACAAGAGCATTAATTGGGTGCTTTTGCAAATTACAAAAAGTATTCCACCACTCACCATCTACCTTGGTTGGTGAGATTTTTGAATTGAGCACTATAAACTGGAAAGGAGGGAGTAGGTGCTTAACTTGTTGGTGCTAAGCATTGGTGGGATTCTTCCATTTAAGTCTTTTTTCTAGGTTCTCGCGCTTAGTACTGGGGTCACCACACTTATATCTCTCCTCTTAATTACCTTGCCACATCAGACTTTTTGCCTGCATGGCAGCCTTAGCACCTGTACAAGGCGGAGCATTGGGAGGGGCCTGAGCGTACAGGCATAGGGATACTGTAGATAGGAAGTCTTTGTGATCCATTATTCCCCATCTCGGTCAGAGAGAACTATTCAACTAGTATTCACAGTGAAGTGACAATACACGCTGCAGCAGATGGGACACTTAATTAATAAGCTGAACCAGCGTGTTGGTGTTACTAAATCAGCCTTACCCAGTATTGCCATCATGTTTGCCAGTGGAGCACGCTTCCCCAAATACAACTACGCACCTCTATCCTCCATTAACTGACATATGGGCCCTCTTGAGGTAGACCCACATGTCATCGGCGTAACTATTTATGCTCCGAAGGATGGTATATCCTGGTAGTAGTACTAGTAGAATTGAGATTTTATGCACTTTCTTCCCCGTCTTTCACTCTTCTTCCTCCTTTCTTCTTCTTCCTCCTCTCTTCCCCGTCGTCGGCCGCACATCATTTCCCCCCGCTCACTGCTCGCCCGCCTGGGCCATCTTCCTTGGTAGCTCGCGCGTACCATATCCCCGCGCTCACTGCTCAGCCACACACACCATCTTCTTCGCTCGCCCGCCCGAATCCACTTCCCCGCTGGCTCGCAGGCACCGAAAACCCTAGTCACTCAGCGCCCTAAAAAACCCTATGGCAGAACCACCGACACGCAGAGCTGTAACAGCCTGGATTTTTGCCCTTTTCTTTTTCCTTTGATTTTCTTGGATTTCTGATTTGATTTGCTTTTCCGTGGCTATGTGGTTCTGAAACTTGGGAAGATCATGTCTTCCTAGGTTTTATAGTGGCTTGTCACCCTCATCATCATCCCAAGATCATGTCATTGCCATCCTTGACCTAACCCAATATTATTTCTGATAAAGGAATAACCCTTTAAACCCGAGGTTGTGAAGCAACCTATATTTATGTCACTCCCAAAATTTCCAAATAATTCTCATAAATTGTTTGGGTCATATATTCCTCAAATATGGCAAAATATTTCATTGGCCATGTTTCCCATCATGCTCAATTAATACATGTTCTGTTCTGTCCTGAATGGCAGTTTGTGAAGCGAGTGCCATTTATATTTGCCCAATTCAACCAAAACTTATTGGACATCTTTTCCTGTCCAAATAATTGCCTCATGCCAAAATTCAACTCAGTTCTCCTAGTAAATATTCCTCAGCAAATTTTCAAAGTTCCTGTGTGAGGGAAGTCATTGTGAAGGAAGTACAATCTAGGCATATCAAAATGAGTTGAAACTTTGCCACATACTTCATATGATCAAATCATGACTCTCCATAAAATTTCAGCTCATGTAACTCATCTATGTGAGCCCAGCTTCAAATCTTAGTTTCTGGTCAGATTTTCAGTTTGTGAAGCAACTATATTTTATATTGCTTCATTTAGGCTGAAAATTGTCCAGGGCATTCTCCCACACATATGAACTCCCTTCACCAAAATTTGGGTCAATCTATTACACCATTTGCCCTGTGCAATTTTTCCAAGTTTCTGTCCAGAGCAAAGCTATATGAAGCAAGTGCTATTTTTGTTCATCCAAATGGCCTGAAACTTTTTGAGCTTCTTCATATCTTCAAATCATTGGGACATGACCAAATTCATCTCAATCCCAATCGATATGTGAGTGCTACTTCATGTTTTGTATTTCTGTCCAGTCTGGTGGTTTCTACAGCAACCACTAGCTAAACTCCTCTTCTTGAGCTGAAACTTTTCCATCGTAATCACCTTAGTGTGTGATCATCACCAGACAAATTATTTACCATGTTACCAATCTATTGTAACCACAACAAGTTACAAAAACCTTCCTGTTGATTTAATTTGGAGCTAAGTGCAAATCTCTTCTTTGCCCCTGGATCGATTTATTTCATCATTTTGAGTAAGGGCACGACGGTCTATCTACTAGACATGGTCGGCCGGGCCAAAACCCGGAGTTCGCTCCAGTGCATGTGGTGATCACGCTGATGTCATGCCTAATTGCGTGCTCTGGCTTGTTCTTGCCCCTGTGCTCGTCTCCTCCCTCCTCGTCTCGACGTCCAACCATGTGCTGGAGCTTCCCCGTGATCGACTGCATCTCCATGCGATGTTGACTCATCGTGGTTCGCCTTAAATGTTCCGCTAGAATAGTGCCAGTGCCATGTCCAGCCTCTGTCCACCATTAGAGCACTGCACAAGCTCGCTAACGTTGCTCTAGAGCCCTCCGCTTGGCTATATAAGCGTGCCCCGAGCCCGCGCGCTACTCACTCACTCCTCCCCCTGCCTCTTTTGCCCACCGGAGCAGCTCTCCCTCGCTGTTTGTTCCTCGGATTGCCGAGACCTCGCTAGAGTTGGTCTCGGTTTCGACCACCACAGCTCTCCTCTCCTCCTCTCGAGATGTCCACCAGAGCCTCTCATCCTCGTGGTTCGCCCCACCACCACGCCCCTCGTCGGAGTCCACCCTGGACGCGTGCCCCACGCACGGCCGTCGCCTCAGTCTCTCGGCCGTCTCTTCGTCCGGTCGACCCGAGCATCGTCGCTCCGCTCCACCACCTCCACCGTCCTCCGCTCATCCCCGCGAGCCTCCCGGACCCCTCAGCCCTCGCCGGAGTGACGTGCTCCGACGAGCACCTCCACCACCGGCGGCCCCTTCCTCCTCTCGGGTCCCCCTCCGCCCTGCGCCTTCCACTCCTCCCGGCGGTCACCGTTCCTCTGAACGGGTGCGACGCGCCACCCTGAAGCCATCGGTGCCCTCGCCTTTTCCTGGAGTGGCCAGATTCGGTGGGACCAGCGCCTACAGCGCCCCTATCCTCCTCCTCTGCTTTCTGTCGTGGCCAGGCACGGGAAGAAGAGGAAGACAGGGGGAGGAGAGAGAAGGATAAGGTGGGCCCTGCATGTCATCCTCTGCCCGTTGTCCCCCCCCCCCCCAGTGCCACGTCACGGAAGTGGAAACGGGTTTTCCGTGATTACGTTTTCATTTGACGAAAGCGTATTCCGCTACTTCTTTGGCTAGAACGTGTTTTCTGTTCCCGAAAACGTATTTCTCTCTACTGCGGCTTTAAATGTGTTTTCCTTTCCAGAAAACGTATTCGCCCGAAGGCGCGTTCAGTTTTTCCTCCAGGGGCATGTTTGCTGAAAAAATTTCACCGATAGGTCCCTGATCTTCTACACCTCATAACTCTGCAACCGTAACACCGATTGAGGTGAAACCAACGCTCACTTCTTCGTCTCGTCGAGCTCTATCTTTTGATAACATTTTCACTAGGTGGTATCATAGTTAAAATGACCATTTTGCCCTTGCCTCTAATCAGCCCCCTCCGAGAGTGAACCGTCCGGCGTTTCGTTCCGCGGATTCACCGCACTTCTTCCCGGAGTCTACATCACCCCCAGGCAAGCCACAAAAACCACTTGCATGATAGTCATGCAGTAGCCAAGGTTTTCAACTTGAATATTTAATAAAGTTTTGCTTGTTTTGATACGGTTATCGTTGTTGTGGTGATGCTTATAGATCGGTCTTCACTTTCATTCTATGATCTTCTGCATCTTGTTATCTTGCACTTATTACTAGTATTATTGTTATATGTCATGCTTGATAGTAGCAGCAGTGTGTTCGTTCTGATGCATGTTTACGATCTGTTATCTAGTGCCGTTGCTATGCATGTTACTCTGTATCCTGCTATATGATTACTTGGTAGTATTCTGGATGAGTTCTTGCATGTTATTTATTTATGATGCTAGTGGTCATGATATGCTCATGTGTAATGTTATGCCCGTCAGCTTACTATGCTCATTTGGTTAATGTTTCATTATGTTATGCTTGATGAATATGTTGCACCTCCATGCTTATGTTGATTCATGTTCATGCATTGGAATTGCATCGTGTTATTGTAATATGGCTTAGCAAATTGCATTCATGTTTAACCAGACATAATTGAACTTGAACAACTGTTGGCTGAGTCATGGTGCTACCACATCGAGCTGACCAATGCAACCACACTTGCCTTTATGGGATGGTCCTAACTGGGTCTATTGTCGTGCCTCCCGCCGGTGCCTCCAACGAGGGAAGGTTATGGGCGCGCGGTACCCTGATTACGTAGGCGGACATAAGCCTTGTGTGCCCGTAGTTGTTGTTAGGCGCCTTTTTGTCCCCGTTTGGGACCGTTTATGTTTTTGCCACGACGGTGGCCGTTGGTTCCTTTGGTAGGCACGGGGCCACCCAGGACAGAACCCTGAGGGGGTGTTGGTCGGAGTGGTCGGGAGAGTGTCATGGTAGTAGGACGGTTTTGTAGGAACGCCGTTGGTGCACCCGAATGGGAGTGCGAGGCCATGGGTTCCGTGGTGTGGGTCCAGTGTGCTAACCTCTGCAGAGTGTTTATTAAATCTATCGATAGTCGTGCCCACGGATAAGGGTCCAGTTCGTGTCGGTCACACTATGGGTCAACAGTAATAATAATAACTTGGTTAATAACAACCCTGGTATGATGATGAGAAAGAGATTGGTTGTGATCGTGAGATGATCACCGTGGTATCGAGGATACCGAGTTGATGGATATTTGCGGTTGTGATCGTGAGATGATCACCGTGGTATCGATGATACCGAGTTGATGAATATTTGTGGTGTTATGCGAGAGTCAAGGGTGAAGATCAAGCTCCTTGTGGTCATGTAATGATTACTATGGTATTGTTAATACCAAGCTTGATTTGATCCTGAGATGATCGTGTGATGTCCCTGTTGGTTACGAGGTAACCCGAACAGAGAAAGTTGGTGCATGATAATGTCATCATGTTGCATGATAGTGTCATCATGTTGCATGCTAGTATCATCATGTTCATATGTCCGTGCCATGTTCGTATTGTATAGCTATATCATGTTGTTCATGCCATGTTATCCTGATGATCTCATGATAATTCCTGCTTAACCTGTAATTGCCATGCTGTTGTTTGTCCTTAATGCTTCTGGTTATTGTGAGCTTGCAAGTACATTCAATGTACTGACCTGGCGTGTCATGCCAGTTTACAGTTCGTGCCTGGATTGCTTGCTTGTTTGGTGTGGTTCCTGTGTTCGCAAGCTAGGATAAAACGTTCCAGCCAGAGTCCCTACGGATTGGAGTCCATCATCACCGTTCGTTGTTCCGTTGCAAGTAGTTGTTCCGCTGCCTCGAGTTGTTATGCTGGTTGTATAGAGCAAGCGTGGTTGGCATAGTGTCACCGTGCCGATGTTATTCAGTGTAATATCGGAGACCTTGTATTCATATTCGTGTTGTAATAGAGAGCTGGTTTGTTCTATACTAAGCAGTGTCGTATTCCAGAAGACTTCACCTCGATCTCCGGGCTGGAATACGGGGCATTCCGGTTTCCCTGAGCCGGGGTCCCACAAGAGCCGCGATTGGAATTCCCTCCCCGATGTTCTCATGGAGTAGATCTGTAATCATATGGACCTGCTCAGCACCGTCCGTCTGGCCGCATGCTCGGTGTCTTTGTACCATCTACTCGTCTGAAACCGGCCGGCTCTTTTCAAGACACCCTGCTTGCTAATGCCCGATCCTCGCAGGTGGCCCAGACACCAACTTGACGATCCTACAGAGGTTGCCGTGGTGCCCCTCGACATGCTATCACTACCCGTCCACCTGACCTTCATGCGCGGCCACTACTAGGCAGGCATGAAGGCCAACTGGATTGTCCTCATCCACCAATCCGGTAGTTCGCGGCGTCTCGTGGATATCTACACCCAGCGAGAAATCACCCTTCCATCGTTGGATACCACCGGCATCGAGCCTCACGGCCCGCCGGACACTCCTACCTAATACGCACGAGACTCGTCGAGCTTTTGGCTTGACCTCTGTTTGCTGAAGGTTGTAATCTGCGAAGTGCCCACACCATCAGAAGACTACATGGATTACAAGCTCATTGCCGTGTTCAACATGGGATTAGTCTATCTGGAATCCGGTCGCCATACATGGTTATGGATCATCGTTAATCCTCTTTAGCCAACATTTCTGTCTGATGCTATAGTGCATGATGGCATTGTTTACGCGGTCGACGCACAGATTGGCTGCCTATAGTAGTGGAATCTATCGTCGTGTAATTGTTCTATCTCATCTCATCTTTACGTTATGAATACGACTGCTCGTTCGTTGTTACAAATTTAGAATATATAGTATGTCTATAACCACATCATTGCTATATGTTCCTCTCATTTCCTAGATTTTTATGACCACACATGTTATTTTAGAGTTGATATGAGAACAATTGGCATCTAATGATTGTTAGAATAGATATTATGAGTAGAACCTCATGATTGCTATATGTTAGTCTCATTTCCAGGATTTTTATAACAACGCATGTTATAGGTTAGAGTTGATATGATAACTGTAGTAAGTGCTATGGTAGAATATGAGTAGGCCCTGTCATATCTGTTTTCCTCTCATTGTTACATGATGTTTGAACCATGATATATTGCTAGAATATGAAAGCCATTGGCTTATTTTTTTAACTTGGGGTATGATTATGACCACGACATTGCAATTCTCTGTCTATGATATGTGTCACGGTTATAATAATCTTAATTCCACACATACTCTGAACATGATTGTTTATTTTTGTCCTTTTGGTCTCCAATTTGAATTGTTGCAGCAGACGCAAATTCGCTGGCCTTCATGATTCCAGGACCCGGAATCATACCAGCCGATGGGTGGTGATTTATCGCTCGTTTAGCTGACGGCGGTCATTTGATGCTCATTTGCACATACCAAATTGACCAAATCATTTCATCAAACCACATGCAGTACAATGTCTGGGGCGTTCGTGACATTGATGGCTATGGCTGTTTCGTGTTCGAGAAAGATCCGAGCTCCGTTGGGCCAGGCGTATTTAACTGGAGGCGGGTTTACAGCCTCGGCAACCACTCCATGTTCCTCGGGCTCAATTATCCGATCATCCATCCAATCATCGATCATATCACTGGCGATGATTACCGTGCTATGCAACTTCCATTCGCGAGGGCGAACTGTGTTTACACATCATACCATGGGTTTCATGAATCACCATATCCAGAGATTCGTTGACACAACTTGTTGCCAGATAATCTTCAGTGTGTGAAAGGTATCAAGCTTTGCGATGGATGGCTTTTGCAAATCCGACATGCGGTGATGTGGTTCATGCTACCAACAAATATGCACAACTTGAATCATACAGATATCTAGACTAAGCCATGTATCCTGCTGCTGTAGCATGACCCTCTTTTGTTGGATATTATGTACTATTGTTAGTTTGAAGCACTCCTCTGGTTTGAAGGATAGATACCTTTCTGGGATCAGGTGCATCCTAACTAACCTACGTAAGATGTACTTATATATATATCAATTAGGCTTCAAGTGTGTACTTGTTGGTGAAAGTGTTCTCCAATGGGAATTATATTTTGTATTACTCATGTAGCCTACAAAGTCTGTCGCACAGCCTTGTAACTTCTTACCCCATTTCTAAATTTGTACTAGTCCTCTATACCGTATATTGCGCTACTCATACTACTACCTCCCACCTGGTTTACTGGTCCCCTTCGTAATTTGTATCAAAATTTGACCATAAATTTCACTAACTAAATGTTAATGCATGTCACAAAAAATTATATCGTTTTATTCGTATTTGAACATAGTTTCCAATGGAATAATTTTCGGTGACATGCATTGACAGTTTGTTAGTTAAACCTATGGTTAAAATGTGACACTAAATACGACTAGTAAGTAGTACAGTAGCAGTACTAGTATACGTCGGTCAAATTATTCATCATGTCCTCACATTGAACTGACGTGATAACATGCTGCGCGTGAGGTGACACAAGAATCCCGGCGGCGTGTTCGGGTATTGTGGACTTCAGATTTGGAATACCACCACTTATCTGTCGAAATCTTTCATCATTCACTTAAAAAAGTCGATTGATCATACATTGAGTACCATATAACTGGAAGTAACCGATGCAACTCCAACAAGGATTGGCGGTGCTACCGGCTGGCGTCAAGTTCGATCCCACGGATCAGGAGTTGATCGAGCACCTTGAGGCCAAAGTGAGTGCTGACAGCGCGAGATCACACCCTCTCATCGATTTGTTCATACCAACCATCGACAACGAGCACGGCATATTCTACACCCATCCTGAGAAACTTCCAGGTAAGACAACGACCGGCCGTCTACTTGCACAAACATATTCCTTTGTTTATAGCTCTATTTATCTTTTTAGACGCAGACCTAGTGAAGCAATTACAATTTGACAGTTAATAAAAAGTGAAACAAGTGACTGCAACATGCCAAAGATGTTATGAAAATGCCAACTACGTACACTAAAACCTGTATTCAACAATACTGCAGGTATCACACTGAGTGGCCTAAGCAAGCATTTCTTCCAGCACAATTCTAGGGCGTTCAAAAGGGGCACGTGGACGTGTTGCAAGATACAGTCGTAGTGCGGCATGCACGCGATGTGGCACAAGACCGGCAATACCTTGCCGGTGATGGTCAATGGCTGGCAGACGGGCAGCAAAAAGGTTCTGGTGCTGCACACCAACAAGAACTTCGAAGATTCCCGCAAAAGAAAAAGAACTTCGACCAGCAGAGGAACAACTGGGTGATGCACCAGTGCCACCTCGGGGACCTGGAGCAAGAGAAGGAGCAGGAGCTGGTCCTGTGCAAGATTTTCTACCAGACGAACACTAGGGCCAGGAAAAAAAATATTATAAGTTAGTTTGGTATTGGTACTTGTACTACCTTGTTGTCCGCAAGTTGGTATTGTTACTAACGATCTTTCGGTATGAACTTGGCATTTGCTTTCAACCATCATGCCGAGGGTCGACGTGGATATAAAGCTGAATCATTTGTTTCGAAACGAATTTTCAGGCACCTGATTTTTATTTGATGGGTAGTGAGGGAGTCCTGGACTAAGGGGTCCTCGGGCATCCGGTCTGTTACTCATTGGGCCGGACTGATGGGCTGTGAGATATGAAGGCCGAAGACTATACCCGTGTCCGGATTGGACTCTCCTTGGCGTGGAAGGCAAGCTAGGCGACCAATCATGAAGATTCCTTCATATGTAACCGACCCCATGTAACCCTAGATCTCTTCGGTGTCTATATAAACCGGAGAGCGTAGTCCGGATAGACGGATACACATTACCATAGTCATATAGGCTAGACATCTAGGGTAGCCATTACGATCTCGTGGTAGATCAACTCTTGTAACACTCATATTCATCAAGATCAATCAAGCAGGAAGTAGGGTATTACCTCCATAGAGATGGCCCGAACCTGGGTAAACATCGTGTCCCCCGTCTCCTGTTACCATCGATCCTAGACGCACAGTTCGGGACCCCCTACCCGAGATCCGCCGGTTTTGACACCGACATTGGTGCGGTCAATGAGAGTTCCACTGTGGCGTCGACTAAAGGTTCAATGGCTCCTTCAATCTTCGATACGGACGCTGTCCAAGGAGAAACCTTCCTCCTCGGCCAGATTTTTGTGTTCGGCGGCTTCGTACTGCAGGCCAACTCGCTTGGCCATCTGGAGCAAGTCGATAGCTACGCCCCTGGCCATCAGGTCAGATTCGGAAGCTTGAATTACATCGCGGATACCCGTGGAGACTTGATCTTCAGTGGGTTTGAGACCGCGGCAATCGCTCCCCCTCGCTCCGATGAACGCGACTTAGATCTGTCATCGGATCACATCCAGGAGATGGTTTCTGTCACTGCAATGGCCTTAGAATCGAAGCAGATCATGCCCTCCGAGGCCACAAAATCCGCGGCGTTGGAGCTACACACGGACTCGACATCCTGCAATGATTGCGTCAATGGAACTCCGGACTCGTCTCCGGCTAAAAGTTCCGGACCAGATACGCCTGCAGACACCGAGCTGGATCGGTTATCGATTTTTGAATTCAGCGCCGCAGACATCTTCCAGCACTCACCTTTTGGTGACGTGCTAAACTCTTTAACGAACTTGTCCTTGGAGGAAGACTTACAGCCAAACTATGTTCGGTTCGAGCTAGAGGCGGATGACGAGGAACTTTGCTTCCCACCCGCCACCCACTTCATAGCCACTGTCGATGACTTAACCTGCGTGCTTGACTACGGCTCCGAAGACATCGACGGTATGGACGACGATGCCGACAAGGAGCAAGGCCAAGACCCGCCATTCACTGGACGTTGGACGACCACCTCTTCGTAAGACGTGTACATGGTTGAAACACTCTGAGACGCAGTCCAAGTGCCGACGGCCCAAACGTTGTTCTAAGCCCCGTCGCTCAAAGGATGGCAACACTGGAACCGGAGAAAATAGTACTCCGGGCGACGCCGAAAACAATGAAGACCCTGTCGGAGCTGCATCCGAACAGGAGGAACATGACAACGGGCAAGATAACCCCGATGAACAGACCATAGAAGATGACTCAGAGGATGATAGTTACCGTCCACCCTCCGAGGAGGAGATAAGCCTCGGCAGCGAAGACTTCATCGTGCCTGAGGATCCTCCGGAGCAGGAGCGCTTTAAGCTTCAGCTCATAGCCACTTCAAGGAGCCTGAAAAAGAAACAGCAGCAGCTTCAAGCTGAACAAGATCTGCTCGTCGACAGATGGACCAATGTCCTGACAGCCGAAGAATACGGTCTTAAGCAGCCAGCCAAGAGCTACCCGAAACGCAGACTGCTTCCTCAATTCGATGAGGAGGCGCCGGAGCACATATCTCCCTCGCGTAATGCAAAGCGGCCACCACGTGGTCGAGACAGGGCGGCCGACGGCCACCCCGCGGTCGGAATAAAGCGGCAACTCAGGCCGAACAACAGCCTGCCCAACCAGCCGTAAAAATAGAGACAGAAGAGTTTGGGGTCACACGTACGACCTCCAGCAGACCCTGGACAGCAGAGCAGGACATACAAGATCGATCTACGGATCACAAGGATGCGCTTCAAGGCACGACGACGGCTACCTATTCGGACGTGACAAACCTAACCATGCCCGGGCTGAATGCCGCAGACGGACTCCATCAGAGCTACGCCGCGATGCGGCCTGGTATAGAGGCGCCACACACCCTCTCTGCTTCACAGATGAGGTACTGGATCATGAATTCCCTGAGGGGTTCAAGCCTGTCAATATCAAATCATACGACGGCACAACCGATCCTGCAGTATGGATCGAGGATTTCATTCTCCAAATCCATATGGCTAGAGGAGATGACCTCCACGCCATTAAATACCTCCCACTAAACACTACTAGGAAAAGTCCTGCTAGTGACGCACCTGTTTTGGCTACTAATGGCGCGCTACAGGTGCGCCACTAGCATCACGCCATTGGAATTTAATACTAATGGCGCACCCCTGGTGCGCCAAATGGCGCACCAGGGAGTGCACCATTAGTATATCACATGGTGCGCCATTACTATCTGACATAGTAATGGTGTGCGCCATTACTAACAAATTTTTTCAAAAATTTTTCAAAAAAAATTTTTTCCAATTTTTTTTGTTTTTTTTCATTTTTTCTTAATCTCGGGTCACTATGGCTTAATCTCGGGTCAATATGCTTAATCTCAAGTCAAATCGCACTAAGTGGTCAAACTTCCCGGAAGGTCACCCATCCTCACACTACTCCAGCCCGAGCACGCTTAACTTCGTAGTTCTATCCAACCCCAGCACCACCTCACTTAACAGGCACTTGTTGATATATCTATCATATCAATCCTATTAAACCTTGTTGGTGTCTAGGACTTTGTTCATGTTCATGAGTATGATGAAATTTTGAAAAATATTTCAAACTTCCCGGTCATATTACGTATCATTTTTTGAAAAAAAAATTCCAAAAAAAAGTTCGAAACCAATTTTTTTCTGCTACTAGTGGCGCACCTAGCAAATGGTGCGCCACTAGTAAGTTTGAATTTTTTTTCCATTTTTTCCCCTCTAGATCTTAAAAGCCCTGTATCTTTTTTTCTGTTAGGTTTTTGAGGATTTTGAATATGTTTAACAGATGTAACTTTTGGAGTAGATGATTTTTCATATTAAAAACTTTTTAATCCGAGTTCGTATGCAAAAGTTATGCCCATTTTACAAATTCCAGAGAGATTTTGCAAATAAAGTCGAAATTCATATTTGTAAATTTTCCCAACAAGTAGACCACATATCACATGGGAAACCTATTTTCTTTTAGTTTTTTTGACATTTCCATCATTTTTTTAACTGAAAAGGCAGTCCAGGGGGGGTGCATCCGGTGGAATTTTTGGGCCAAGTTAGTAACGGCGCACCATGGGAGTGGTGCGCCATTACTACTTCAACTAGTAATGGCGCACCAGACACACGGTGCGCCATTACTAGTATTAAAAAAATAAAAAAAAATAAAAAAAATTGGAAAAAAATTACTAGTGGCACACCGTGGATGTGGTGCGCCATTACTAGTTCAACTAGTAATGGCGCACTATCCACTGGTGCGCCATTACTAGTTTTGAAAAAAATTAAAAAAAGTTGTTACTAGTGGCGCACCGTGGACGTGGTGCGCCATTAGTATTTGGACACTAATGGTGCACCAACACATGGTGCGCTAGTATATAGTAGTGGCGCACCCCATGTGTGGTGCGCCATTAATGTCCATATTATCTATAGCCCTTTTCCCAGTAGTGAAAGCTCAAAGGGCCAGCTCGACACTGGCTTAACAGCCTGCCTGAAAATTCTATCGGCAGCTTGGAGGACTTGGAAGAAGCCTTCCTGGATAACTTCCAAGGAACCTATGTCCGGCCACCAGACGCCGACGACTTAAGCCACATAGTTCAATAACCTGGAGAATCAGCCAGAAAATTCTGGACTAGGTTCCTAATAAAAAAGAAGCAGATCGTTGGCTGTTTGGATGCTGAGGCCCTAGCAGCCTTCAAACACAGCATCCGTGATGAATGGCTAGCACGCCACCTCGGCCAACAAAAGCCGAAGTCTATGGCAGCCCTTACGGGACTTGTCGGGGGGATGGACCCCGGGTAGGCAACGGAACCCGGATCCTCTTCAAAAATTACGGGGCTGGCACCGCCCCTCAATACCGGCGCGCGCTTGGCCGGGTCGCTCCACCCGGCCAAGCCCCGCAAGCCGGCTAGACTAGCCGACCCGGCGAGACCCGTCCACTCGGCCCCAGCAACCGGCGCAAGACAGCCGAACCCGGCACGGCCAAAGCCTCCTCACCAAGCCAGCGCCACCCATGGCGTGCTACGCAATCCAGCCACAGGTCAGCTCCCGTCCCATCCAGGCCGTATGATGGGGACGAGACTTCAATCAACGATGACCGGGGCAACAGTGCCTCGCCCATGCCTCTGGTCAGCAGGAACGTGGCAACAGTGCCCCTCACCTACCCGTTGACCAGAGCCGGCGTGGCAAACAGTGCCCCAACCCTCACCCCTGACGACAGCAAGCGGCAACCTAACGGAGAGCACTGTACGCGACTTGACTCGGCCATGCCCTGACGATCGAAAAGACGGCGCACAGTCCCCCTAGGCTTGGGGTGCCCGCACCTAGGGGAACCCGGCGAACCACAAGCCCTCAGCGGGGCCCAGCCCGGGACCCGGGACACCGACAACGCGGACCCACCGACTTATAACATTACCATTGTACCCCGAGGGGTTGGACTATAAAACCCCCGGGAGCCCACGATCATAGGAAAACGAAGAAAGAAAACTAGCCACAAAACAGCAACACCGGAGAGAAGGAGCAGCCCAAGCCTTGGCCAGCTTCCTTCCTCCTTCATACAGCTCCAGGAGCAACATTGTACTATCCAACATCCAACTACACTCGGCATGACTAGGGGTATTATCTCTCCGGAGTGCCCCGAACCTGGGTATGTCCGGCGTCCCGCGCCCGCTCATGCCAACCTCGCCTCTGGAGCCCACCAGCGCCCTCGAGCCTCCTCCTCTCTTTATCCATCCCTTGGCATCTGCCGTGCGCCCACCACGACAGTTGGCGCCCACCGTGTGGCAGCTCGAGGAGCTGGCTGGGAGCACGCTTCAGACGGGGCCCTTCTCTTACACCGACGAGTCCGTCGCGCTGGCGGACGACGTCGTCGGTGCGCTTGTCGCCTCCTTCACCGCGCTGCACATCTCCGATGCGTTCGCGGCCGACGAGTACCCCAGCGAGGTGCTCAGCTACTCCGACTCTCCCCTCTCGCTCGGCGGCGGCGTTTCCACCGGGCCAATGGACGTCCATTTGGAGGTCTTCGTCAGCGGTGACGGCGCCTCCTCCTCGTCGAGCAAGACGAGGAAGGCTGCCGAAGCCAGGGCCGCGGCGGATCGGATCGAGCCGTCCGATCCATTGCGCGCCGTGATGCAGAGGCTCCGCATCCCCATCGGCACCGACGTCGACGCCACCAACGTCGCTGAGGCCCGAACCCAGCTCGAGGAAAGGCTCCAGCAAAATGCTGGACCTATCTAAGACGCTCGCCACCACTCAGCGTCGCCTGGACGCCGCTCAGCTGGAGCGCGACGCCGCCTATGGATTCACGCCCGCCGCGGCCGAGCCAAGCCGGGTCGCCGATGTGCGTGCCCGGGGAGGAGCGATCGGCCGGGCCCTTGGCACCGTCCCGACCGTCTACAAGACCGCAGCGAAGAACATGCACGCTGCCCAGGCAGCCACAGTCGGCCTGGACCAGCTCACGGGTGAGGAGCTGAAAGAGTGCATCGGGCGGATGCGTGAACTCCTCCACGCCGCCAACACCCAGCAGGACAGCCTCAACCTGCTCGCCAAGCCGGCGGGATCTGGCTCCGCTCGCCTTGGCGGGCCCGGCGAACCTCTGCACACCGCTTCCTCCCCACCCGGCGAGGCGCACTCCGGCCGAGCCCGGACTCGGCGCGTTCCGGCCGCTACAGCCGCCGGCGGATTGGGCGACGAGCCCGTCCTAGAGACCCATAGCGGATCCGGCCAGCATGGCCGGTGTCCGGCTCCAACCGACCCGGCCCCCCGTGGCCTGGCCGCAAGTCGACTCGGCCCGCGTGCCATCGACGACACCGACGCTCGCCACCGCCTCGATCAGCTCACTCGCTCGCTGGAGGTGGAGGAGAGCGGCGCTATCGGGCCAGCGTGCTTCGGCCCGCGCAACCGGGAGAAGCCCTTCCCCAAAGGATTCATGCTCCCCCGCGACACCCCCAAGTACAACGGAATGGTGAAGCCAGAAGACTGGCTCACCGACTACACCACGGCCATTGGCATCACCGGTGCCAATCGTCGTCTCGCCGTGCCCTACGCACCGCTCATGCTCCAAGAGTCGGCCCGCACGTGGTTGAACAGCCCGCCGATGGGCAGCAGCAACATGTGGGTGGATTTCGAGGAAGCCTTCATCCGCAACATCACGGGGACCTACAAGCGACCCGGCCGCCCTAGCCAGCTCGCCATGTGCGTGCAAGGGACTACGGAGACCGTTCGCGAGTACCTCGCACGCTGGACCGAGCTCCGGAACAGCTGCGAGGGCGTCCATGAAGTCTTGGCGATCCAGTACTTCGTCAGTAGGTGCCAAGACGGCACCCTCCTCAAGCACAAGCTCTTACGCTCCGAGCCGGCCACCATGGCCGTGCTCATGGTGACGGCGGACAAGTACGCCAACGCCGACTCCGCCATGAAGATCCAGGTGGCGCTGGATGAAGCCAGCAAGGCGAAGCCGGTCCCCCCCCCCCCCGAAGCCGGCCGGCGAAAGCAGCCGGCAGTAGCATCACCAGAACAACAAGCGCAAGGCTGACCAGCCGGCGCCGCATCACGACAATCGGCTTGTCGCGGCAACCGAGCCCGTGGCGGACCCGGCAGTGAAACGCCGGCAAACCGGCAAGATGGCATGGCAACCCACCATGAGCTTCGAGCAGATGCTCGACGCCCCCTGCAAGCACCACAGCGGCGCAAGACCCTCCATGCACACGCTTCAGCAGTGCGCCATCACCAAGCGCATCATGAGGGGCGACGTCCCGCCCCCTCCGGCTCTGGCTCCAGGCGCGGGACAGCCGCCTCCGCCTCCACCACCGCGACGACGCCTACCTGGACCAGAGCGCGGCCTACGTCGTCTTCACCAGCCTCGGCGACGACAAGCGCAGCGAACGCCTCCTTCAGCAGGAGGTCAACACCGTCGTCCCGGCCAAGCCGGAGTTCATGCATTGGTCAGATCGCCCGATCACCTGGACCCGGGAGGATCACCCGACAGTCATGCCGAGCCCGGGTGGTTACGCCCTCGTCCTCAACCCCACCATCGTCGCGCGGCACACGTGCAAGTTCTCCCGAGTCCTCATCGACGGCGGCGGCAGCATCAACATCCTCTACCGCAACACGATGACCAAGCTCGGCCTCAAGGCCGAGGACCTGGAGCCAACCTGAACGATCTTCCACGGCATCGTACCCGGCCTCTCCTGCTCCCCCATTGGCCGGGTCCGGCTAGATGTCCTGTTCGGTGATAGCAGCCACTTCCAGCGCGAACCGATCTAGTTCGAGGTGGTGGACCTGTCCAGCGCGTATCACGCGTTGCTGGGCCGGCCCGCGCTCGCCAAGTTCATGGTGGTTCCCCACTACGCGTACCTGAAGATGAAGATGCCGGGTCCCAAGGGCCTCATCACCGTCACCGGCGATTACCGCAAGTCCCTGGAGTGCGCCCAAGACGGCGCCAAGTTGGCCGAGTCGTTGGTTATTGCCGAGGAGCGGCGCCAGCTTGACCGGATCGTCGCCCTGGCAAGCGAGGCCTCCACCGCGTCAATCCCGACCCCGGACCCGGCCGACGAGGCCGCCTTCAAGCCCTCCAAGGAGACCAAGAAATTGAAGCTCAACCCAGAAGACCCCAGATGCAGCAAGTACGTTGTCGTAGGCGCCCGCCTCGACAACAAATAGGAAGGCGAGCTCGTCGACTTCCTCCGTGAGAATCGGGATATCTTCGCATGGACCCCCAAGGACATGCCGGGTATCCCGAGGAAGTACACCGAGCACAAACTTCACGTCAGCAAGGACGCCAAGCCTGCCCATCAACCCCTACGACGATTTTCCGAAGAGAAGAGAAGAACCATTGGTGAAGAGGTCGCAAAGCTTTTGGCGGCCGGCTTCATAATGGAAGTGTTTCACCCCGAGTGGCTGGCCAATCCAATCCTCGTCCTGAAGAAGAACAACACCTGGCACATGTGTATCGACTACACCAGCCTCAACAAGGCCTGTCCCAAGGATCCGTTTGCCCTCCCGCGGATCGACCAAGTCATCGACTCGACCGGCGGGTGTGAGCTCCTGTCCTTCCTGGACGCTTCCTACGGCTACCACCAGATCAAGCTGGACCCGGCCGACGCCCTGAAGACGTCCTTCATCACGCCCTTTGGGGCATATTGCTACATCACCATGTCGTTCGGCTTCAAAAACGCCGGCGCGACCTTCCTGCGCTGCATGAAGAAATGCCTGCTGCCGCAACTCGGTCGCAATATCCACGTATACGTGGGCGACATCGTGGTGAAGACCAAGCAGCACCTCACGCTCCTCGACGATTTGAAGGAAACCTTCGCCAACCTCCGCGAATACAAGGTCAAGCTTAACCCGGAAAAATGCATCTTCGGCGTCCCGGCCGGAAAGCTACTCGGTTTCCTCATCTCGGAACGCGGCATTGAGGCGAACCCGGAGAAGATCAAGGCCATCAAGCGCATGCACAAGCCAGCTCGGCTGCACGATGTCCAGAAGTTCACCGGATGCTAGGCCTTGGTCAGCCGGTATCTAAGCCGGCTGGGCGAGAGGGCGCTACCCCTGTATTAGCAGATGAAGAAGACGAGCCCGTTCGAATGGAAAGACAAGGGAGACGAGGCCTTCCAAGACCTCAAGCGCATGCTCTCCCCCGCACCAGTCCTGGCCGCGCCGACCGACAAGGAGCCGCTGTTGCTCTACATAGCCGCGACCTCGCGGGCGGTCAGCACGTTGCTGGTGGTCGAGCGACCAGAGAAGGGCAAGATCCAAGCCGTCCAGCACCCAGTCTACTACCTGAGCGAGGTGCTTTCCACCTCCAAGCAGAACTACCCGCACTACCAGAAGATGTGTTATGGCGTGTACTTCACCGCCAGGAAGCTGAAGCAGTATTTCCAAGAGCACGTCCTCACTGTGGTCAGCACGGTGCCTATTGGAGAAATCATCGGGTGCCGGGATGCCTCTGGCCGGGTCGCCAAATGCGCGATCCAGCTAGCTGGCCACACCATCCTCTACGAGCCCCGCACCGCGATCAAGTCTCAAGCCATGGCCGACTTCCTCGTCGACTGGACCGAAACCTAGTACTTTCTGCCGCCTCTCGACTCGACGCATTGGTGCATGCACTTCGATGGGTCCAAGATGTGACTCGGCTTGGGGGCCGGCATCGTACTATCGTCCCCGAAGGGCGACCGGCTCCGCTACGCGCTCCAGATCCACTTCTCCACCTCCAACAACGTCGCCGAGTACGAAGCCCTTGTGCACGGCCTCCGGCTTGCCAAGGAACTCGGCATCCGGCGCATCCTGTGCTATGGCAACTCGTACCTGGTGGTGCAACAATGCTCCGGCGAATGGGACGCCCGCGACTCCAACATGGCAAGCTACCGCTTCCTCGTCCAGAAGCTGTGCGGATCCTTCGAGGGTTGCGAGTTCCTCCACGTGCCGCGCACGGAGAACGAAGCAGCTGACACGCTCGCCAAGATCGCCTCGTCACGACAAGCCATCCCGTTCGACGTCTCCCTCGAGCACCTGCGCAAGACGTCCGTCAAGCCATCGCCGGACTCCGAGTCCATCCACATTCCAGACGACACGGCCGCACCTCAACCGGCCCGGGGACTGCTTAACATGGCCCGGGGGCTGCTCAGCTCGACCCGGCCACCATCGTCCCGGACCCGGCCGTCGCCATCCCCGACTCGGGGGCTGCTCAACCCGGCTCGGGGGCTGCCGACTCGGAACCCACCCTGGTGGCCGTCTTCGCCGTGGTGACGGCTCCATCTTGGGCCCTCCCAACATCAGAATTTTTGGAGAACGGTGTTCTCCCCATGGACGAGACCGAAGCTCGGCAAGTGCAGCGCCGGGCGTCCACCTACAGCATCATCAACAACGAGCTCGTCAAGCGCAGCTCCACCGGCGTGTTCCAGCGCTGCGTCGAGCAGGAACGGGGCATCGACATCCTCCTCGACATACATCAGGGCGAGTGTGGGCACCACGCCGCATCACGATCCCTGGTGGCGAAGCCATTCCGCCACGGCTTCTACTGGCCCACGACCCTCTAGGATGCCGAGTCGCTCGTCCTGAAGTGTGAGGGATGCCAGCGCTTCAGCAAAGGCAGCCACCAGCCGACGTCAGCACTCCGCACCATACGGATCGCCTGGCCCTTCGTGGTCTGGGCACTCGACATGGTGGGACCTTTCAAAACCTCCCGAGGCGGCATGACGCACTTGCTGGTGGCAGTGGACAAATTCACCAAGTGGATCGAGGTAGGACCAATCAAGAAACTGGACGGGCCAACAGCCGTCCGGTTCATCAAGGACATAGCGGTGCGCTACGGCATGCCGAACAGCATCATCACCGACCATGGCACCAACTTCGCAAAGGGCGCGCTCGAGCAATACTGCCCCGTCTCCCGCATCCGCCTCGACCTGGCCTCCGTTGCGCATCGCAGTCCAATGGAGAGGTCGAGCGGGCCAATGGAGTCATCCTGTCCGGCGTCAAGCCGCGACTCGTCGAGCCGCTTATCCGCTCACCCGGCAGCTGGCTTGACGAGTTGCCAGCCGTTCTCTGGAGTCTACGCACCACGCCGAATCGATCGACCGGGTTGACCCCGTTCTTCCTCGTCTACGGAGCTGAAGTCGTCATCCCGACAGACGTCGAGTTCGACTCGACGCGCGTCGCGATGTACACCGAAGCCGAAGCCAGAGAAGCCCGCGAAGATGGCGTCGACCTGCTCGAAGAAGCACGCCTCCTGGCTCTCAGTCGTCGGCCATCTACCAACAACGCCTGAGGCACTACCACAGCAAGAAGATATGGCCCCTCGCGTTCCGCGAGGGCGACCTCGTCCTCCGACTCGTCCAAGAGCAGGCAGGCCAGCACAAGCTGTCCCCTCCATGGGAGCACTACTAGGAAAAGGGCTATAGATGATATGGCCACTAATGGCGCACCAGACATGTGGTGCGCCACTACTATATACTAATGGCGCACCATGTGTCGGTGCGCCATTAGTGTCCAAATACTAATGGCGCACCACATCCACGGTGCGCCATAAGTAACAAATTTTTTTTTAATTTTTTTCAAAACTAGTAATGGCGCACCAGTGGATAGTAATGGTAACTAGTAATGGCGCACCACATCCACGGTGCGCCACTAGTAACTTTTTTTCAATATTTTTTTTCAAAACTAGTAATGGCGCATCGTGTGTGTGGTGCGCCATTACTAGTTGAACTAGTAATGGCGCACCACTCCCACGATGCGCCATTACTAACTTGGCCCAAAAATTCCACCGAATGCACCTCCCCCCCCCCCCCCCGTGGACCGCCTTTTCAGTTAAAAAAATAAAAGAAAATGATGGAAATGTCAAAAAAATAAGAGAAAATAAGTTTTCCATGTGCTATGTGGTCTAGTTGTTGGGAAAATTTACAAATATGAATTTCTACTTTATTTGCAAAATCTCTATGGAATTTGTAAAATGGGCATAACTTTTGCATACGAACTCGGATTAAAAAGTTTTTTATATGAAAAATCATCTACTCGAAAAGTTACATCCGAATTTAAACATTTTCAAAATCCTCAAAAACCTAACTGAAAAAAAGTTACGGGGCTTTCAAGATCTAGAGGCAATAAAATTCAAAAAAATTCAAACTTACTAGGGGCGCACCGTTTGCTAGGTGCGCCACTAGTAACAGAAAAAAAATTGGTGTTGAATTTTTTTTTTGGAATTTTTTTTCAAAAAATGATACGTAATATGACCAGGAAGTTTGAAATATTTTTCAAAATTTCATCATACTCATCAACATGAACAAAGTCCTAGACATCAACAAGGTTTAATAGGATTGATATGGTAGATATATCAACAAGTGCCTGTGAAGTGAGCTGGTGCTGGGGTTGGATAGAACTGCGAAGATAGGCGTGCTCGGGCTGGAGTAGTGTGAGGATGGGTGACCTTCCGGGAAGTTTGACCACAGAGTGCGATTTGACTTGAGATTAAGCATATTGACCCGAGATTAAGCCATAGTGACCCGAGATTAAGAAAAAATTGAAAAAAAAATTCTGATTTTTTTAATTTTTTTTACTAATGGCGCACTTCTATGTGGTGCGCCATTAGTATACAAGATACTAATGGCGCACCATGGGCTATACTAATGGCGCACCTGTGGTGCGTCATTAGTATACCAGATACTAATGGCGCACCAGTGGTGCGCCATTAGTATTTAATACTAGTGGCGTGGTACTAGTGGCGCATCAGTAGTGCGCCATTAGTAGGCAAAACTGGTGTGCCACCAGTAGGCCTTTTCCTAGTAGTGGAGGGCCCATTCATCGTGAGCAGGGCCTTGCGCGGCCGCAACGCCTACTACCTCATCGACGCACACAAGTCAAGGAAGCGCAAGAAGGACACCGCCGGTGAAGAAACGACCCGGCCGTGGAACGCGGAACTCCTCCGCCCGTTTTACAGTTAGCCGCACGAGCATATGTATCGTCGCCTTTTGTAAACACATGAAACTATGGGGTCCCCGAACGAGACTCGGGGGCTGCCTTTTGTCGATCAACTTATTGTGTCCCTATTTTCTTGCATCACTATACCACTGAACCCGGCCACCGGTCCGACTCGCTCGACCCGGGGGCTCGGGGGCTGGCCGACTCGGTCGCCACCCCGCCGCCTTACTTGGTGATTCCTGATAAAGTTAGGATGCCGCGGTCCCCCACTTCGCCCTAAAGCCACAGATCCAGCTTTGGCTGTCGGCTGGCAAGCACAACGGGCCAAAGCTCCTTTACGCTTCATACACCAAGCCAAAGGTTGCTGGGTCGATCAACCCGGCCCACCATTCATCAAATGAACGGCCGCACGACCGGCTGCTCGCCAACCGGCTTCGCCAGATTGCCGCCAGCCGGCCCAGTGGGTGTTTCGCTCGCGCTCAACATTTCGAGGGACCCAAGTCATGCGTGCTCCTCTCAAAGAACCGAACTCCTTGTCACGGACCGGAGCCTCGGCCGTCTGACTCGCGGCGGGGGAGGTTTGAGAAAGGAAAAGCGCATGAAATCCGTCCAAAAAAACGGAAGGCAAAAAAGCAAAAGCACCCACGACATCTACACAAGTACTTAAGAAAAGGCCCACGGCCCGAGTTCATTACACCCTGAAACCCCCAGTGGGTGGGTGGACCTGCTATTTAACAAATTTTACACAAAGTGTCTCAGGCATCTCCAGCGCCGCGTCGCGACATCGACGGCTCTCCCCTCGCGGCATCCGGGTCCGGCGAGGTGCCGTTGCCCTCCTCAGCATCTGCGTCGCGGTAGACGCCTGTCTCCTCTGAGCTCCCCTCCGGATCGTGGAAGAGCAAGCCGTAGTCGTCGCCGTCCACGGCTCCGCCGTCTTCCGTCCGCTCCGGATGGAACTCGTCGTGGAAGGTGAACTCGGCGATGTAGCTGGCCCGGGAGGTGATCCGGCTGGCTTGCTCCTGCAAGAGCTGCTGTGAACCGGCCCGCTATCCCATCAACGCGTCCACCTGCAGGTTCGGATACCAGGACAGCGTGAACCGGAGCGCCATCTCAGGACCGGCACGAGCGGCGGAGACGCGCCACTCGCCAACCCTGTCCGGCCAAATCTCCAACCAACGCACCAGGCGCGAGAAGCTGCTCGGTTGGACGGAGTCCGACCATAGGACCGCCATCATTGCGGTGCCGGCCTGGGACAGCCGCCCCAACTGCGTCCCCAGGGCCTGCAGGCGGGCCTCAGCGGCGGCGATCATCTCCGGGAAGGTCCAGGCCACCCGCAGATCCGTCCCAGACCCAACGACGTCGGTCGGGTCGGGCTGATAGCGGACGGCTTCCTCCGCCAGCCGATGCGTCTCTGGAAAGGCCCCTGCCGCAAAGGAAGAAGCGAATGAGAAGAAGAACAACAAGGAAGAAAGGCCGAATCCCGACCCAGCAAACGACAAGAAAAAAAAGCACTTACTGGAGAAGGACTCTTCCAGGTGCTGCGCCTCAAGCAACGTACCACGGCGCTCCCGCTCGACGGCGCGGTCGCGCTACTCGAGCGCCTTCTCCAGATCGGCCGCCTTGGCAAGGGCCGCGTTCAGCTCGGCGTCCTTGTCTTCGGCCACCTTCTCGGCTGCCTCGCGGCGACGGGCCTCGTCCTGACGGGCCCCCTCAGCCGTGGCGACCTGCCCCTGTAGGCGATCCACCTCGGCCTGGAGCCGGCCCTTGTCGTCGGCCAGCTGGCCGCTCTGCTGGTCCGCCTCCACCAGGGCCTGCTGCGCCTCTGCCACCTTGGCGGCTTCGGCCTTAAGGAGCTCCACCTCGGCCACGAGGCGGCTCTTGTGACCCGCCAGCTGCTCGTGCAGCCGGTTGGCCTCGTCGAGAGACCGCTGAGCCGTGGCCGCCTCCGCCCTCGCCTGCGCCGCCAAGACGGCCGGTGTCGGCAACGAGCCGGTCGTAGTGATGACCAGCCCGGAGCAGACCAGCCCGCCAGGACAGCACCTCGGCTGCGAAAAGAAGGACTCAGCAGAAGAAAAAAGCAAGACTTAAGATTTGGCCCAACTGCTACACAGTTGGCCCGAATCTCGGGGGCTACACCCAGTGGGTGCGCTAGCGCGCCCCCACTAGAAAAGAGCACAAGGACACCTGCGGCGACACGGAGCTGCTGCTCCTTGGCGGCAAGCCGCTCCACGAGCTCCCGGTGCTTGACCAGGAGACGATTGTAGGCGGCGACCCGGAAGGCGTCGAGATGCTGAAGAGAGCAGAAATCAGAACAAGGCCAACACTCTAAAGATTCTACCCAACTACTACGTAGTTGGCCCGAACCTCGGGGGCTACACCCAGTGGGTGCGCTGGCGCGCCACCACAAAGAAGAAAATTGCAAGAAGACTTACCAAAACGGCGCGCTCGAGGTCGCGCGACCACTCCACCTCGGCCTGGGCGAAGGCCTCGAGCCGTTCCGCCCGGCCTCGCAGGCGGCGACTGACGGCGTCCAGCGCCGGCTCCTCATAGGTCTGAGGCCCGAAGACAACGGCGCCCCCGCTCCGCGCCGGCTGCGGCACGGCAGCTCGGCGCTCTCCCTGCCGGGGCACCAAGGCGCGCTCCCCGCTGGCCGCTCGCGAAGCGGCCAGCACCTCCTTCGGGACGCCCTGCCCCGCCGTCCCTGACCCGGACGCCGGGAAGCCCTGCATCGCCGTCTCCGGCCCAGCAGCCGGGGTGACCTTCGGCACCGCCGCCCGCGGTGCCTCCTCCAAAACCGGCGGCGCCTCCGGCGCCGCCTCCCGCATGCAGCGTCTCTTCCAAAACGGCGCCGCCTACACCACCATCAGTCCCCGCTCGCTCGGCCACGTCGGCCCGCGGCGGGGTGTCATCCTCCACCTCCACGACCCCCCGGTCGGGGATCACCACCTCAGCCCGGCCTCCACGGCGGCGCTCCCTCACCGATGACGGCTCAAAGACCGTCGCCGCCACCACCGTGCCCTCCGGCATCTCGTGCCAGACCGGCTCCGCGCCGGGTCACGCCCATGCCGCCGCCGCGTCGGTCCAAGCCCGGACCAACGCCGCCTCCAGCTCCGCCTCGGCCCAGTTCCTGTCCCGCCAGGCTAAGGCTTCGGCATCGTTCGGATCCAGGCCGAGGTCCGAGTCGGCCCATCCCTCCACCTCGGCCTGGTCGGCGGGGTCGGACCGGCTCCTGCGGAACACGGCCCCTTCGGCAGTCGCGGGCTCCGCCATCGCCCTCGCCAGCGCGATTGGCGACCTAGAGAAGAAGAAGAAAGAATGAGCAGAAAAGAAACAGGACTAGCTCAAGAAAAAATCTGAGCTCAAACAAGAGATGGAGCTTACCCTGCCATGACTAGGACCGGGGTTGGCCTCCCATGCCCGCAGCCGTGCTTCCTCTTCGCCGGCCTCCCGGCCCCGGCCGGGTCCGCCATGCACTTCGGTGCCCGGGGTCGCGGCGCGACGCTGTCTTACCCATGCGGGCGGCTCGGCGCCACCCCATGCGAGGACCCGGCTCCGCCTGCATCGCCGCCTCCCCCGCCCAACGCCACTACATCAACAACTGGCGTCAGCACCGGCCGTTCCGTGCCTCGGTCAGCGATTCAAGACACATGAAGAAAAACACGAGACTTACCCACGCGACGCCCAGCGCCGGCGTCGGACTCGGCCTCCTCCTCCCCGCCATGAGCCACGGGCTCCTCTGGCGCCACCGGCTCCACCTGCGACGGGGCCCGGGCGTAAGGATGCCGAATCGCGTTCAGAAGTACCCCCCGCGTCACGTCAGGACGGATGAGAAGGTGCACGGCAGCAAAGTGAGAAGACCAGAAACTCACCTGCGGTGCCAGGTTTGACTGGCTGTACGGCGCCTTGCCGAACCGCCAGTCCACCCCAAGGTTGGCCTTGGAGATGTCGTTCACGCCGCGCGAGACCTGCTCCGCGGACAGCCGCGTCGATCCCATGCGGTTGGGGTCTTGAAGGCCGACCATTTCACTGATGAGGCAGGAGCGCCCCTGAAGCGGAAGGACCCAGCGCATGATGAACGCGACGAGGAGGTCGGTGCCGGTGAGCCCCTCCTACGTCCTCATCACCATCACCCGCTCGCAGAGATTAACGATCTCCTGCAACGGGCGCTTGGGCGAGTAGCCCCAGTTCGTCTTCGCCCGCGGCGGTGCGATGGCGAAGGCCGGAAGATTGATGCGATCTGCTCCAAGGTTGCGGACGTAGAAGGAGTTCTTCCAATTCTTGGCATAGTCCTGCAGCGGGATCTTGGGGAAATCTGCCCCCGGCCGTTTCGAGATGACGGCGGCGCCGCAACCGGCGAACTCCCTGACCGACGGGCCCTGCTGCTTCAAAGAGAAGAAGCGCGCCCAGAGGTCGATCATAGGCCCGACCCCTAGGTACCCCTCGCAGAGGGTGACGAAGCCGGAGAGCTGGACGATGGCGCCGGCGCCAAGATGATGCGGCTGGAGCCCGAAGAACTGCAGGAACGCGCGGAAGAAGGTGCTCGCCGGCAGCCCGAAACCGCGCTCGAAGTGCGTGAGGAAGACCACGCGTTCCTACCCCTCGAGCCGAGGCCTCTGCTCGCTGCGCGGCAGGCGGACGCCGACGTCCGCCTCCCGCGGCAGGCGCCGCGTCGCCCGGAGCTGGGTGATGTCCTCAGGGGTGACGTTCGAGCCCATCCAGGAGCCCGATGGCAGCGACATGGTCGAAGGAAGAAGAAGAAAGATGGACGGCGAAGGAGTTCTGCTCGGAGCAGCGGGCGTCCCAGTGCGTCAGTTGCAAAGAGCGGAGCGAGAGCAAAGGGACAGGAGGGTGCGAGCGATAATAATGTCCGCCGCCCCCCTACCCCCCGATTTATAACCCTCGGTTTGAACGTGGGGATGTGGGGAAGTGGGATCATCTGCATGTGCCCGTTCCACTACCCCGCAATAAGTGCGCACATGCACGCGCAGTAACTGCCCGGGGAAGAGCAACCGGCCCCGGACACCGCAATAAATCCGTGCGCTTGGGCCGAGGGTGCGCGGCGGTGGGCCCCAGCCCGTCGCCCAGTCCCGTCACGCACGGGGCCTGTCAGGCCCCTCCGGCTTCCGGGCACCACGCCGCGCCCGCGCAAGGCATGAGGGATTGCCCCAAGATTCGGCGGACTTCTCGGTCCCCGCCACCACCGAGACGCCGCGATCCGGTTTCCGAAAAAACCGGCACACAGTGGGTGTTGCCGGACCCGGCGCTCGCAGAATCCACCTTGCTTAAGGGGAAAACTGCGAAGGCCCACTCATCCGAAGGTGGCGGACCTTCACAGCTTCGGGGGCTACTGTCGGGGGGATGGACCCCAGGCAGGCAACGGAACCCGGATCCTCTTCAAAAATTACGGGGCTGGCACCGCCCCTCACTACCGGCGCGCGCTTGGCCGGGTCGCTCGACCCGGCCAAGCCCCGCAAGCCGGCAAGACTAGCCGACCCGGCGAGACCCGTCAACTCGGCCCCAGCAACCGGCGCAAGACAGCCGACCCCGGCATGGCCAAAGCCTCCTCACCAAGCCAGCGCCACCCATGGCGTGCTACGCAATCCAGCCACGGATCAGCTCCCGTCCCATCCAGGCCGTATGATGGGGACGAGACTTCAATCAACGATGACCGGGGCAATAGTGCCCCGCCCATGCCTCTGGTCAGCAGGAACGTGGCAACAGTGCCCCTCAAATACCCACTGACCAGAGCCGGCGTGGCAAATAGTGCCCCCACCCACACCGCTGACGACAGCAAGCAGCAACCTGACGAAGAGCACTGTACGCGTCTCGACTCGGCCACGCCCTGACGAGCGACAAGACGGCGCACAGTCCCCCTGGCTTGCGGGGCCCGCACCTAGGGGAACCCGACGAACCACAAGCCCTCAGCGGGGCCCACCCGGGACCCCGGACACCGACAACACGGACCCACCGACTTATAACATTACCATTGTACCCCCGAGGGGTTGGACTATAAAACCCCCGGGAGCCCACGATCATAGGAAAACGAAGAAAGAAAACTAGCCACAAAACAGCAACACCGGAGAGAAGGAGCAGCCCAAGCCCTGGCCAGCTTCCTTCCTCCTTCATACAGCTCCACGAGCAACATTGTACTATCAAACATTCAACTACACTCGGCAGGACTAGGGGTATTATCTCTCCGGACAGCCCCGAACCTGGGTATGTCTCGCATCCTGCGCCCGCTCATGCCAACCTCGCCTCTGGAGCCCACCAGTGCCCCCGATCCTCCTCCTCTCTTTAGCCATCCCTTGGCATCTGCTGTGCGCCCACCACGACAGGACTCATGACCCGCTTTTGCACGGGCGAGGACAGCTGGCTGGCTCGTAGCAAGAACTCAGCAAGCAAGGCAGGCCCCTCCGAGGCCAAGAACAGCACCAGCAAGCTCAGGCGCAATAGACACAAACGCCGAAGCGACAACACCGATGACACCACAGTTAACGCCAGATTCAGTGGCTCCAAGTCCGGACAATGGAAGAAGCCGTACAAAAGAAACAATGAAGGACCTTCCAGCCTAGACCGCATACTCGACCGTCCGTGCCAGATACATGGCACCCCAGACAAACAAGCCAATCACACCAACCGAGACTGTTGGGTTTTCAAACAGGCTGGCAAGTTAAACGTTGAAAACAAAGAAAAGGGATCACAAAGTGAGGACGAGGACAAAGAGCCCCAGCAGCCAAACACTGGGGGACAGAAGAAATTTCCCCCTCAAGTCAAAATGGTGAACATGATATACGCTACACACATCCCCAAAAAGGAGCGCAAGCGAGCACTTAGGGACGTTTACGCGGTAGAGCCAGTCGCCCCCAAATTCAATTCGTGGTCATCATTCCCAATAACCTTCGATCGTCAAGACCACCCAACTAGTATCCGCCATGGCGGTTCAGCCGCACTAGTCCTCGACCCAATTATTGACGGGTTTCACCTAACACGAGTCCTGATGGACGGTGGTAGCAGCCTCAACCTGCTTTATCAGGACACAGTGCGGAAGATGGGCATTAACCACTCACGAATCAAACAAACAAAGACTACCTTTAAAGGAGTCATACCAGGCGTAGAGGCCCGCTGTACGGGCTCAATCACGCTGGAGGTGGTTTTCGGTTCTTCGTACAACTTCCGAAGCGAAGAGTTAATCTTCGATATCGTCCCCTTCCGCAGCGGCTATCATGCACTGCTCGGACGAACCGCGTTTGCTACATTCAACGCAGCCACACTATGCTTATCTCAAGCTTAAGATGCCTGGTCCACGCGGCGTCATAATAGTCAATGGTAATACGGAGCGCTCCCTCCGAACAGAGGAGCACACCGCCGCCCTAGCAGCAGAAGTACAGAGCGACCTTCTCAAGCAGCACCATAGTACGGCTGTCGAGCCCTCGGGCGTCATTAAGAAGTTTCAGACTACACTGCAACAGAACGGCACGGCTCGGCAAGAGCTCGATTAGCAATTCGGCCTCCGTCCCAGTCCCGATGAGGTAGTGGCATTCGTACCACGCGTATACAATTACGCACTCAAAATTCCATGGACATCGACGGAGGCACAAGCTAATCTGGGACCTACAGTTCGGCCAGACCAATCACTAGTACAAAATAGGCCATTCGTCACAGGGCAATATTCACATTAGTCCCGGTTCAGTCACGAACCGGGACTAATGTGAGCATTGGTCCCGGTTCGTGCGGCTAAGGCATTAGTCCCGGTTCACCTGGGCCCTTTAGTCCCGGTTGGTGCCACGAACCGGGACTAAAGGGTGCGATGCCCATTAGTACCGGTTGGTGGCACCAACCGGGACTAAAGGTTAGTCCTTTAGTCCCGGTTAGTGCCACCAACCGGTACTAAAGGTTAGTCCTTTAGTCCCGGTTAGTGCCACCAACCGGTACTAATGGGATTTGAGGCATTAGTACCGGTTCATGGCACGAACCGGTACTAAAGGGCCCATCAAACTCTACCCCCCCCCCCCCCCCCGTGGACCGCCTTTTCAGTTTTAGAAAATACAAAAGATAATGATGGAAATGTCAAAAATAAAATAAAATAAGTTTCCGATGTGATATGTGGTCTAGTTGTTGGGAAAATTAACAAATATGAATTTCGACTTTATTTGCAAAATCTCTCTGGAATTTCTTAAAATGGGCATAACTTTTGCATATGAACTCGGATGAAAAAGTTTTTTATATGAAAAACCTAACAGAAAAAAAGATACGGGGCTTTTAAGATCTAGAGAGGCAAAAAAATTCAAAAAATTTCAAATTGTGGTCAAACTGTGGTCAAACAATGGTCAAACTAATTATTCTAGAATATTAGTGTTACTAAATAATTATTTCGGTTTTTTTTAATTTTGGTCAAATCTGGTAAAACTGTGGTCAAACTAATTATTCCAGAAATATTAGTGTTACTAAATAATTATTGTTTTTTAAAACAATAGTTTCAAACTCAAACAGTGAAATGTGTCACTTCATGCTCAAGCTAAATTCCTGAGGGTTAATAGAATTGACAGCTTACTATTGTCAGGAAAACAACAAGTGCAGACTTGGAAACGAGGGAGAATAGAACCCGGAAGTTAAGCGTGCTCAGGCTGGGGTAGTGAGAGGATGGGTGACCGTCCGGGAAGTTAGATGATATGGAATGATGAGGGGTGATTAGAGATTAGAGGATAAATTGAGCAGTGATGAGGGGTGGTGATTAGAGATTAGAGGTTAAAATAATTCAGAAATTTGAAAATAAAAAAAATTAAAAAAAATTCGCAATTTTTTTTTCAAAAAATAAAATATCATAAAATTTCCTTTAGTCCTGGTTGGTAACAGGTGTTACCAACCGGGACTAAAGGTGGAGCTCCAGGCTGCGTCCACGTGGACCGGGACTAAAGGGGGGAGGTATTAGTAATGACCTTTTAGTCCCGGTTCAAAAACCGGGACTAAAGGCCCTTACCAACCGGGACAAAAGCCCCCTTTTCTACTAGTGAATCCCGACCACTCATACTTTCACTTTTTCTTCTTGTTTCAGGTTCCTTTTTCCGCGGGCTTGATCGCAAGTCCTTTCGAAGGATTGGCATACAACGGAGGCAAGCAGCACAGGTGTGTAGGGTAACCTCTATACGTTCTTCTTGACGGTATTCATACTTATTTCTCAGGACCCGCACGCTGCGCCCTATTGATTCTGGCATGTTAAATAGCCCGGATACTTATCGCACCATCTATACAAGATACGCCTTAACGTATCCATCCAGTTATAATAAAAATTGTTTGTGGCCCAGTTTCTGTGGTTTTCACTTCTTACTTCATTTTGTTTCGATCTGCTTATCGCCGGCATCGGTACTCTTTCGTACGTTTCATATTCGCCAGGGGCTACTTGTCGCCCCACAATACGGCAGCAAAGCCCGAACACTTCTTATCGATAAGTTCGGCACCCCGAATTTAGCATTATATGCATTGGCTCCGAATCATGTCTTTGGTCATTAGTTGGGTTGCCCGGCTCTTGTTCTTGCTACCCTACGTTCCGCTACATCAGCTAGGGTAGTAAAGGGAAAACTACTGCGATTGTGCCCTGGCCTTGACCGGATGAGCACATCAGTAGAGAAAGCCGAAAACTGACTGTCATGATACGGCGAGAGCCGGTCAGCTGTTCGAGGGTTATAGAATCGTTGGAGATTTTTCCGCGTTATGCGAAAGATCGGCACTTCCCGATCAGATGCTGACAGCACCCTGGCTTGGACCAGGGGCTGCGCCCATGCTTTATTATAAAACTCCTATGGCTAAGTGAGGGCGTTTAAGCCGTATAGTCTGATTACCTTGTTCGTTGCGCTAAACAACTCCTTCAAGGACCATTCAATTGGATCAAGATTGTTTAGATTCCATCCCGAACACCTCCGTACTACCTACGCGAGGGCAGAAGCCGACGACTGGCCAACCGTCAGATTGCATACAACACGGCCGTACAGGAGGAAACAATTAAAGCATAACGAAATTACATTACAAAACAGGCTTTGTTTCCATAATACAAGGCAAAGGCAACACAAATGTTTTCATTCGAAATAATGTCCTGCCCACACTCAGCTGCTGCAAGTCGAGACCCTTCTATGACATCCGCAAAATATCGCTCGGGTGTGCGGTGCTCCTTGCCCTCCGGCGGCCCTCTGGCCACTTCAACGGCGTTCATCTTCGCCCACCACATCTTGCAACGGGCGAAGGCCATGCGGGCACCTTCAATACAGGCAGAGCGCTTGACGACGTCCAGCCGAGGACATGCGTTCACCATCCACCTCACGAGTCCGAAGGAGCTGCCAGGCATAGCTTCGGCTGGCCACAACTGGATTATCAAATCCTTCATGGCTAGTTCGGCCACCCTATGCAGCTCCACCAGCTGTTTCAGCTGATCGGTGAAGGACACGGGATGTTCTGGCTCTGGCGACCGGAATAGCTTTTCCATCGAACCCCCTCCTTGGGCTCGACAGAACTCCACGGCGTCCGATACACTGCATGGTAAGTCTGCAAAAGCCCCTAGGGAACTCCGAACCCGGGTTAGTAAAAGGTATTGCTTCGCCGCATACTTGCTTTGCATCTTAAAAGCCTTACCCGCCGTGATCTTCTTGGCCTCCTGGATCTCCTGGAGGGTGGCCTGGGCCTCATTCCGTGCGGTCTCCACGCTCTGTCAAGCCTTGGTGAGTTCGGCCCCTTGAGCCGACGCATCATGCTCCAAGGTCTCACATTTTTCACCGCATCCTGAAGCTCCTGCTGGATTTCTTTGACCCGGGCCTTGAGCTTCCTACGGGCGGCTTGCTGCTAGACAGCCTTCTTCTCGGCCTCGCCCAGGGCCTTCCTCAAGGCCTCGACCTCGGTCGCGGCTCCTATACATATTACGACACTTCGGTCAATAGACAGCGCCTACGCTTTCCGTACACACACTACTAGGAAAAGGCCTACTAGTGGCGCACCAGTTTTGCCTGCTAATGGCGCACTACTGGTGCACCACTAGTACCACGCCACTAGTATTTTTTACTAATGGCGCACCAGTGGTGCGCCATTTGTATCTGGTATACTAATGGCACACCACTGGTGCGCCACTAGTATAGGCCACTGGTGCGCCATTAGTATAGGCCACGGTGCACCATTATAATTTTTGAATTTTGATGGCGGGAAAATAGTAGTGGCGCACCGTCTAACCCCCACCGTGCGCCATTGCTATTTTTTAATTTTGAATTTGGATATGGATCGCGATTTTTTGCTCGTTTTTTTGCTCGATATTATTTCAAATTTTGTTCCTGATTTTGGATCTTGTACGTTCTTTTGCCGTGTTCTTTTGCCGGAGAGGAGTTCGCCGGAGAGGAGGAGGAGGAGGTCACCGGAGAGGCGCTCGCCTACATCGCGGGAGAGGAGGAGGAGGTCACCAGAGAGGAGTTCACCGGAGCATCGGAGAGGAGGAAGGAGAAACCATGAGGGAATGGGAGGAGAGAAGGGAGGAGGAGCTCACTGGAGAGGAGAGAGGAGGAGCTCACCGGAGAGGAGGGAGGAGAAACCGTGAGGGGAGGGGAGGGGAGGAGAGGAGGGAGGAGGAGGTCGCCGAAGAGGAGGAGGAGGTCGCCGGAGAGGAGGAGGGTAGTATGGTGGAGGAGAGAAGGGAAGATGGAGTGGAGGAGAGGAGGAGATGGACTAGAGGAGAGGTGGAGTGGAGGAGAAGAATGAAGAGGCAAGGAGGAGAGGACCACGCCCAGCCATATATACGGCATAGTAATGGCGCATCGTGGGCAGATGCGCCATTACTAACTTTTTATTTATTTTGAATTTTGAAGGCGGGAAGATACTAATGGCGCACCACGGGCAGGGGCGCCATTAGTAACTTTTTATTTTTATTTTTTTGACTTATTTTGAATTTTGAAGGCAGGAAGATAATAATGGCGCACCATGGGCAGGTGCGCCATTAGTAAGTTTGAATTTTTTTTGAATTTTTTTGCCTCTCAAGATCTTCGGATGTAACTTTTCGAGTAGATGATTTTTCATATAAAAAACTTTTTCATCCGAGTTCGTATGCAAAAGTTATGCCCATTTTACAAATTCTCGAGAGATTTTGCAAATAAAGTTGAAATTCATATTTGTAAATTTTCACAACAACTAGACCACATATCACATGGGAAACTTATTTTCTTTTATTTTTTTGACATTTCCATCATTTATTTATTTATTTTTAAACTGAAAAGGCGGTCCACGGGGGGGGGGTGCCTTCGGTGGAAGTGGTGGCCAAGTTACTAAACTAGTAATGGCGCACCACTCCCACGGTGCGCCATTAGTAGTTTCAAAAATAAAAATAAAAAATTTTGAATTTTTTTAAACATAATTACTAATGGCGCACCGTGGGAGTGGTGCGCCATTACTAACTAGTAATGGCGCACCATCCCACGGTGCGCCATTAGTAGTTTTGAAAAAATTAAAAAAAATTACTAATGGCGCACTGTGGATGTGGTGCGCCATTAGTATTTGCACACTAATGGCGCACCAACACATGGTGCGCCATTAGTATTTAGTAATGGCGCACCACATGTACAATGCGCCATTAGTGTCCATATTGGCTATAGCTGTTTTTGTAGTAGTGACACAGCAAGTCGTTACTCACCTTGCTTCCCCTGGAGCCGAACCTTAACCTCGCCGAGCTCGTTCTCGGTCCGCTCCAGCCTCTGCCTCAATTCAGAGACTTCGGCAGCATGCGAGGTTGCGGCCAACAACGACGCATGCTTATGCATACATATTACATTAGTCTCCTACAATAGAAGATTGATCCTCTGTCCAGTTCTAATCGCCGAACACCCAACAGTGTCTCAGGGGCTACTGACTACATGGGGTTTTTCTCTTTCTATGTCACTTACCTCGAAACCTGTTAACAGGTTGCTGCAATCTTCGTTCAGTCCACTCTTGGCGGACTGAACCTTCTCGATCACCGCACCCAGAAGGACATGGTGCTCGTCCATAACGGAGGCGCCTCGTAGCGCCTCCATCAGGTTATCCGGCGTCCCTGGACAGACAGGGGCCACCGGTGGAAGCGGCGCACCCCCCTCCTTCAAAGGGGGCTGCTCGCCCGACTCCAGAGCCATCTGGGTCTCCGGAATCATATTCGGCTGAGGGCCGAACTGGATGCGGCCCTCTTTGCCAATCTCCATGTGGATCGACTCTCCTGCGTGTCCGGTAGTGGAGGTCTTGCCTTGTGGCGCCTCCCGGACAGCGTCCTGGGCTCCTCCCCGGTTGGGAGCGGTCCTCTGGGACAACACTTTGGTGACGTCCCTGGCCCCGGGGGAATAAGTAGGTGGTGGCGACATGCTCGCCATCTCCGACGGAGCCAACGAACCTCTAGATGAGGATCGCTGGATAAGGTCGCGGGCCGGACTGCGATAGTGCAGTTAACCATGTCAAGATAATAAAGAGAAAGGGCCGGATGTGCGCACGAGCGAGCCATGTCACTTACGATGCGGCCTGGGGCTTTGCGCGGGGACGTCGTTCCGGACTGCTATCAACGTCCCACGTGGTGTTGACCGCTGGGACGCCCTTCCCCTTCTTGGGCGTTTCCGCCTCCAAATGCGCCGAAGCCGCACTCTTTTTCTTCTTCTCCTCGGGGGGAGGGTTGTTTTCCTCCTCCTCCTCCTCTTCCTCATCATTGTCCTTAGGGACAGAGGAATGGGCTTCGTCGTCTTTGGACGTCACATCCGAAGTGCCCTTGCAACGGGGGCCACTCTTGGCCCCCTTGGCCTTCTTCTTGGCCTTCTTCTCCGGCGCCTTATACGGCGCCGGCACCAGCATCTTCGCTAGACGCAGGATGACTGGTTCTTCAGGCAGCGGAGCCGGACACTGGATCCACTTCGCCCTCTCCATCAAGTCCTGAAAAAAGCAATAATAAAAGCTCACACATCATCCTCGAAACAGTTAAGTTGGGGGTACATCAAAAATAGCATACCTTGCTAGTGGGGTGTTTACAATTGTGACCACGGTCTGAATCCGTGGCCAGTGGCTTCTCGTTTCCCTTAAAAAGCAACTTCCAGGCGCCTTCGTGAGTAGTCTCAAAGAGCCTTATCAAGGTCTGGTGCTTCTTCGAATTGAACTCCCACAGAGGGCGGCTTCGGCGCTGGCATGGAAGAATCCGGCGAACCAGCATCACCTGGATTACGTCAACAAGCTTCACATTCTTGGTCACCATGCTTTGAACACGCGTCTGCAGCGCTATCGACTCGTCTGGTGAACTCCAGTCCGGACTCTTCTCGACCCAGGAGGTGAATCGCATGGGAGCGCCGGAGCGGAATTCGGCAGCTACGGCCCAGGTGGTGCCACGAGGTTCTGTGATGTAGAACCACTGCCTCTGCCACTCCTTTACTGTCTCCACAAAAGTGCCTTTGGGCCAGGAGACGTTGGATAGCTTGCTCACCATGGCTCCCCCGCACTCCGCGTGTTGGCCATCAACCACCTTCGGCTTCACGTTGAAGACTTTGAGCCACAGCCTGAAGTGGGGTTGGATGCGGAGGAAGGCCTCACACACGACGATAAACGTCGAGATGTTGAGGAAGGAATTCGGGGACAAATCATGGAAATCTATCCCGTAATAATACATCAGCCAGCGGACGAAAGGGTGGAGTGGAAACCGTAGCCCGTGGAAGAAATGGGGGATGAATACTACCCTCTCGGTGGGCTTCGGCATGGGGAATACTTGTCCCTCGGCCGAAAAATGGTGGGCGATCTCCTTCGCCAAATATCCGGCCGCCTGAAGCTTAGTAATGTCCTCCTCCTTGACGGAGGAGACCATCCACTTGCCCTGACCATCGGATCCGGACATGCTTGCTTGAGTGGAAAGGAGATGAGAACTTGGGCGCTGGAGCTCGAGATTGGAAAGGCAGAGACAGACAGAGATAGCGTGAGAAGAGGAAGAGGGAATCCTTATCCCCTTATAAAGGCAGCAAATATTAAGCGCCTCCTCACTCGCCTTAAGATTCGCCTATTCCCAAGGGCTGTATAAACGACACGGTTGGGTTACCCATGACCGCATTGATGAGGATCCCGCGATAAGGGGACACGATCTCTGCTTTGACAAGACGTGCCAAGGGCAACTGTGTCTCGGGGCGTGGGGCGCCGAACATAAAAGCGGTTTGGAGTTATAACTGGCCGGACGTAATGTCATGCTGCAAAAAAGTTGTCAGCGGATGGAACTCGTGTAAAAAAATATATATTCTCTCTGCGGTTGTGTATGGTGTGTGTAACAGGTCCGGATACAATCATCGCATCCGAAGACCATCTTGGAGTTCGGAAAAAGGGGAACCCGCCTTGCAATGCCGAGGACAATCTGCGCGCCGGACTCCTCGCCATTGAAGCTAGGTTCAGGGGCTACTGAGGGAGGCCTTGACTAAGGGGTCCTCGGGCTTCCAGCCTGTTATTCATTGGGCCGGACTGATGGACTGTGAAGATACGAAGGCCGAAGACTATACCCGTGTCCGGATTGGACTCTCCTTGGCGTGGAAGGCAAGCTAGGCGACCAATTATGAAGATTCCTTCTTATGTAACTGACCCCATGTAACCCTAGATCTCTCCGGTGTCTATATAAACCGGAGAGCATAGTCCGGATAGACGAATACACATTACCATAGTCATACAGGCTAGAATTCTAGGGTTTAGCCATTATGATCTCGTGGTAGATCAACTCTTGTAACACTCATATTCATCAAGATCAATCAAGCAGGAAGTAGGGTATTACCTCCATAGAGAGGGCCCGAACCTGGGTAAACATCGTGTCCCCCGTCTCCTGTTGCCATCGATCCTAGATGCACAGTTCGGGACCCCCTACCCGAGATACGCCGGTTTTGACACCGACAGGTAGCATAAGCACCTGCCGTTCGAATTCCCACTTCAACTTTTTCGAAACAAGTGCATGCACTTATTATCACAATGAAAAAACAATATGCCTGCTGCATCCCAGTTATCAGTCTGTACTTGCAGAATTCTCTCGTTTATTGAGCAGGTATATTGTTTTTCAGGTCGAGCAAGTTTCAACTGGGTTGTAGACTGCCCAGGTTTGGTTTTGTTTTTAATAGGCCTAGCCCATGATGACAATGGGGCACAAAGATCCAGCAGGTATCTACTGGCCTCTGTCCCGCCAGCATTAGTTATATTTTGTCTTACAACATCAGCAGGCAGTTTTTTTACTGAATCGACCACACAGCCCAGTACTATTTGAATCTCAAAAAAAAATCCCAGTTATGTTTTCCTGTTGAAACGCCATGTCCTACTTGTGTTTTCTTATCTCTATACCTATAGTTGTACTAGTTCATATACACGTATCATTATATTGAAAATACATAAAGTTTCCTTTTCATATTTACATCCTTATTTTTGTTGTTGTTTCCCCTCCCAGCGCTGATTTATTTACCACTAGTTTTCCCTTAAACCAACTCCATTGTCCCACGTCTTGTTTGCTTACAAAAACAAAACGATTTTTTGGCAAATCAATAAGTTCTTATAAACATGTTATCATTTCGGGATTACAACAGTTCGGACTCCACCGAAATATGCAAAATAACGTTGAACTTTTTGACCGTGGTCCCGGGTAGAAAATGGGCTGTAATAAATTACTTAAGAATTAGCAAATGGGCTGCAAATTATTAAAAAAATTGCAAATGGGCTCTATGTTGTCTGCCACAGATTTGGAGGCTGACTTGTGGGCCTACTAAGTTCATGCGTACACAAGGTTTCTCAAAAAAAGAAACTTAGTCCACAATCGACTCTACCCGCATTAGACCAATAGATGTCAATCTAACGACAATCATGCTTCTTCAGTCTCTGATCTTCCTGCTCCAGCCGCCCAAACATGGGCCGGCAGAACCGCCTGCTCCCTCCTCACATGGCCGACTATGCTGCCGGGCAGGCCTCACGGCCCCACCATACTCGCATCCCTGGCCTGGCTATCCCTCTACTCACCCACACCTCCTGTTATTTTCCGGCGAGGGCAGCCGAACCAGTCAACCCTCGTACTCCATACCGCATGGGTAGCCACCGCCGTGTCTTCCCCGGCTCTGTGTCGTTCCCTTCGTAGGCCTCGCCGTCTTCCACTGCCCAGGTGCTCTCGGCGAGGCGTGGTCAACATGGTCAACGAACGACATCCATCGGAAGTGGACTGTACATGGAGAGGCTGACGGCTGGGTCCATGGCCGTACACAAGGAAATGCCTCCTTATTACGCGCAAAATAATGATTCCTCCACCTGACATCTGGGACCAACCAAAAAAGCCTTTGTATTTTGTGAAAAATCGTTCCTGCCGCTGACAGCTCGGACCCACCAGCTATATCTTCGCACGCAAGGAAGTGCTTCCTTATTACGCGCAAAAAAATGAATACTCCCCCTGCTAGCTGGGACCAACCATATGGGAGGCTGACTTGTGGGCCTACTAAGTTGACGTGGACGGAGGGCTTTGCCAACTTAGTCAATATGAACGATTCTCGCTCCAGTGACCGTACGATGTGCATCCAAAGGCCGTAGTCCTTCTTCAACCTCTGGTCTTTTTGCTCCAGCCGCCCAAACCAGCGCCGGTCATGCCACGTGCTCCTGCCGTGATACCGCGGAGGCCTCACCGCCCCCTAGTACTCCAACCGCTGGCCAGGCCATCCCTCTACTCACTCGCACCCCCTGTTATTCTGCGGCGCTGGCAGCCTCACACCACAGCCGAACCAGTGAACCCTCGTACTCCTCTCTGTGTGGGCATCCACTGCCAAGTCTTCCCCGGCTCCGTGTCATCCTCTTACTAGGCCTCATCGTCGTCCACCGCCCTGGTGCTCTCGGCGGGGCGTGGTCAACATGGTCAAGGAACGAATTCCATCGGAAGAGTATTGTACGTGGAGAGGCTGACAGCTGGGTCCACGGCCGCAGCAAGGAAGTGCCTCCTTATTACGCAGAAAATAATGATTCCTCCACCTGACAGCAGGGACCCATCGGACGGGCCACCATATTTCGCGAAAAAATGTTTCCCCCCTAACTGCTGGGACCCACCAGCTACATCTTCGCACACAAGGAAGTGCGTCCATATAAAGGGCAAAATAAATGATTCGCCCCCTGACTGCTGGGACCCACCAGCTACCTCTTCGCAGGCAAGGAAGTGCCTGATAGTCGGGACCCACCTGGTGGAAGCGAACGTAGCATTGTCATTCTTGTCGCGAACGTGTACATACATATGATCGGTTTGTCTGCAGGCCGGAGCGATGAACCGTGGCCGTGTAAGGAAGGGCACGTGTCGTAGTAAAGGCGCGCACGTGTCATAGTAGAGGCGTGCACATAGCATGTACATGTACGTACAGCGGCCAGGGTGCAAGAAAGTAAATACGGCCACATACATACATACGGGCGGGGTCTCGAACGCCTACTCACGCATACGTACGACCAGGCCTGGTGTACATGGCTGGGTCGGAACGGAGAAACTGCGTCGTCTTCGTGTTCATGGGGAGGCAACAGAATGCGTCGTGCTCATCGGGAGGCAATGGAACGCGTGCTGTTCATAGGGAGCCAACCGGCTTGGACGGAACAGCCGATGGAAACGAGGCCTGGCGTACCACAGAATGGAGGAACGGCCTTGTGTTCGACCGGCCACGGTCGAAACGGGATCCTGTTCACCGGGAGGGGTCTGGCGTACAGCAAAACGGAGGAAAAAGACTTCTCTTGGACCTCCTACGATCGAAACGGGGTCCTGTTGATCGGGAGGGGTGTGGCATACCGCAAAACGGAGGAAACAGACTTGTGTTGGAGCGCTACGGTCGAAACGGGGGTCCTGTTCATCGGGAGGGGTGTGGTGTACCACAAAACGGGACTCTATGGGATATTGTTCATCTCCACCATCGACTGCCTCCACGTGCTACTGTTCATCCACCCTCGACTGCCTCCACAGGGTCCTGTTGATCCACCGTCGACCTCCTCCAGCCTCCACCTGTGACTGTTTATCCACGGGCTCCTGTTCATCCAGCCTCCACCGCACCTCGACCGGCTACTGTTCAACCAGCCCTCTCCACGGGGTCCTGTTCAACCACCCCTCCACGGGCTACTATTCATCCAGCCCTCCACCGGCTAGTGTTCAACCAGCCCTCCACGGGGTCGTCCTGTTCATCTAGCCCTCCACGGGGTCCTGTTCAACCAGCCCTCCACTGGCTCGATCGATCGGGGTACTGTTCATCCAGTGGCAACGGCCTCTACTACCACCGGTTCCTGTTCATCCAACACCCCACCGGGAACTGTTCATCCAAACCCCCCACAACAATGCTCATTGTTCATCAAGAGGCAGCAGGATCGCTCGGCTTCAGTTAGTAGCAGTAGCGAAGGAATCGCTTGATCAGGTTCAGTTAACAGCCATCGATCGATCGCTCGGGTTCATTAACACGTAGCCTGCAATGCAATCGCTCGGGTTCAGTAGGCGAATGCCTCGTTCGGGTTCAATTAGAGCCCAACGCCTCGCACCCACGCGCGTACGTGTGCAAGAGAAACGCGCATCGCTCGGCCCCCGACCACCCACCGTAACCGGGACCTCCCTGATATTTTCCGCGCCCTCGCTTCTACCATGGTTTTTTTCCCTCATGTACGGCCCAAAGAATGTCATGCAACTGCGTCTTCGGCCTGCCTAGGACGAAAAGCCCATTTTCTGTCATGATTTCTTGTCATAGAAGTAGGAGCCCACCACATCTATGATGATACCGGGTTTTGTCACAATTATCATCATAGAAGTGTCATAAGCATGACAGAAAAAATTTCGTTCGGCCCTAAATGTCACGGATGTGTCGTTTTTTGTAGTACATATATAGTTTACTGAATACTATGAGAAGTTTGATTCCTAATGATTGTTTTGAGACATCAGGATGGTGATATTAGAGTCATGCTAGTGAGTAGTTGTGACTTTGAGGAATACTTGTGTTAAAGTTTGTGAGTCCCGTAGTTTGCACGTATGGTGAACTGTTATGTGATGAAGTCCGAGCATGAATTATTTATTTATTGCTTCCTTATGAGTGGCGGTCGGGGACGAGCGATGGTCTTTCCTACCAATCTATCCCCCTAGGAGCATGCGCGTAGTACTTTGTTTCGATGACTAATAGATTTTTGCAATAAGTATATGAGTTCTTTATGACTAATGTTGTGTCCATGGACTATATGCACTCTCACCTCTTCGCCATTGCTAGCCTCTCTTGTACCGCGCAACTTTCGTCGGTACCATAAACCCACCACATATCCTTCCTCAAAACAGGCACCATACCTACCTATTATGGTATTTCCATAGCCATTCTGAGATATATTGCCATGCAACCTTCCAGTGTTCTGTTATTATGACAGGCATCATCATTGTCATATTGCTTTGCATGATCATGTAGATGACATCGTATTTGTGGCAAAGCCATGGTTCATCATATTTTTTATACATGTCACTCTTGATTCATTGCACATCCCGGTAAACCGCCGGAGGCATTCATATAGAGTCATATCTTGTTCTAGCATCGAGTTGTAAATTTTGAGTTGTAAGTAAATAAAAGTGTGGTGATCTTCATTATTAGAGCATTGTCCCATGTGAGGAAAGGATGATGGATCCTATGATTCCCCCACAAGTCATGATGAGACTCCGGACGAAAAAAGAGGCCAAAACAATGAAAGAAGGCCCATAAAAAATGAGAGAAAAGAGAGAAGGGACAATGTTACTATCCTTTTTGCCACACTTGTGCTTCAAAGTAGCACCATGATCTTCATGATAGAGAGTCTCCTGTGATATCACTTTCATATACTAGTGAGAATTTTTCATTATAGAACTTGGCTTGTATATTACAATGATGGGCTTCCTCAAATTGCCCTAGATCTTCGTGAGCAAGCAAGTTGGATGCACACCCACTTAGTATTCTTTTTGCGCTTTCATAAACTTATAGCTCTGTTGCATCTGTTGCATGGCAATCCCTACCCACTCACATTGATATCTATTAATCGGCATCTCCATATTCTGTTGATACGCCTAGTTGATGTGAGACTATCTCCTTCTTTTTGTCTTCTCCAGAACCACTGTCTATTCCACCTATAGTGCTATGTCCATGGCTCACGCTCATGTATTGCATGAAAGTTGAAAAAGTTTGAGAACATCAAAAGTAAGAAACAATTACTTGGCTTGTCATAGGGGTTGTGCATGATTTAAATATTTTGTGTGATGAAGATGGAGCGTAGCCAGACTATATGATTTTGTAGGGATAACTTTCTTTGGCCATGTTATTTTGCGAAGACATAATTATTTTGTTAGTATGCTTGAAGTATTATTGTTTTTATGTCAATATTAAACTGTTGTTTTGAATCTTATGGATCTGAACATTCATGCCACAATAAATAAAATTACATGGATAAATATGTTAGGTAGAATTCCACATCAATAAATTTGTTTTTATCATTTACGTACTCGAGGACGAGTAGGAATTAAGCTTGGGGATGCTTGATACGTCTCCAACGTATCTATAATTTTTGATTGTTCCATGCTATTATATTATCTGTTTTGGATCTTTTATATGCATTAATATGCTATTTTATATGATTTTTAGGACTAACCTATTAACCATGAGCCCAGTGCCAGTTCCTGTTTTTTCCTTGTTTTAGAGTTTTGCAGAAAAGGAATACCAAACGAAGTCCAAACGGAATAAAACTTTCATGATGATTTTTCTTGGACCAAAAGACACCCAGGAGACTTGGAGTGCAAGTCAGAAGATCCTCGAGGCGGCCACAAGGGTGGAGGGTGAGAGAGTCCTGGACTAGGGGGTCATCAGGTGTCCGGGCTATTTTATATGGGCCGGACTGATGGGCCGTGAAGATTCAAGGCGGCAGGCCTTCCGCCGTGTTCGGATAGGACTCTCCTGTGCGTGGACGGCAAGTTTGGTGTTCGATATGTAATTTCCTTCCTTCACAAACCGACTTTTTGTAACCCTAGAGCCCTTCGGTGTGTATATAAACTGGAGAGTTTAGTTCGTAGGGCCTCTCAGAATTTACATAGGCTAGACAGCTAGTGTTTAGCCATTACGATCTCGAGGTGGATCAACTCTTGTAACCCCTATACTCATCAAAGACAATCAAGCAGGAAGTAGGGTTTTACCTCCATTAAGAGGGCTCGAACCTGGGTAAACATCGTGTCCTCTTTGTCTCCTTTTACCCTCGATCCTCAGACGCACAGTTCGGGACCCCCAACCCGAGATCAGCTGGTTTTGACACCGACATTGGTGCTTTCATTGAGAGTTCCTTTGTGTTGTCAATAGAAGAATCGATGGACCGGCTTGTCATCAATGACGATATTACTTCTGGAAGGGCCCTGACTCCAGGACAGGTCCTCCAGCTCGATGATTTTACTATGGGTGCTCGTCCGGCCGTTAAGCCAATGGCGGCCCCCACAATCGCCAAACATCATCTCCACATCAGCCTCGAACACTCCGAAAAGATGGATCCGGTGGATGTCTCATCCTTGAACAAGCTACTAGATCGCATCGCCGCCCTGGGGGTCGCAACAGACTATGATCAGATTGGGCTTAAACCCGATCAGAGGGAGATCAAGTCCCCACCGATCACCCATCTGGTAGCGTGATAACGGCTCGAAGCTACGCTGGTATTTCCCCAAAGAGGAAGGGATGATGCAGCACAACAGCGGTAGGTATTTCCCTCATATATGAAACCAAGGTTATCGAACAAGTAGGAGAACCAAGAAACACAACGTAAACAGCCCCTGCACACAGATAACAAATCCTCGCAACCTGACGTGTTAAAGTGGTTGTCAATCCCTTTCGGGTAAGGGCGCCTCAAGATAGGCAAACGGACATGAGATAAAATCGTAGTAGATTGATAGATCAAACGCAAAAAAAAAATTAAGCATAAAACACATCAAGGTATTTTTGTATTTTTAGTTTAATAGATATGAAAATAAAAGCAAAGGAAAAGTAGATCGCGAAGGCAAATAATATGAGAAAGAGACAATAGTGGCTTCTCTCGAGAAAATAGCGAACAGTGGGTGAACAATTTACTGTTGGGCAATTGATAGAACTTCAAATAATCATGAGGATATCCAGGCAATGATCATTAGGCATCACATCCAAGATTAGTAGACCGACTCCTGCCTGCATCTACTACTATTACTCCACACATCGACCGCTATCCAGCATGCATCTAGTGTATTAAGTTCATGGAGAAACGGAGTAATGCAATAAGAATGATGACATGATGTAGACAAGATCTATCTATGTAGAGATAGACCCCATCGTTTTATCCTTAGTTGCAACGATACATACGTGTCGGTTCCCCTTCTGTCACAGGGATCAAGCACCGTAAGATCGAACCCACTACAAAACACCTCTTCCCATTGCATGACAAATAGATCAAGTTGTCCAAACAAAACCCAAATATCGGAGAAGAAATACGAGGCTATAAGCAATCATGCATAAAAGAGATCAAAGAAACTCAAATACTTTTGTGGATATAAAAAGATATAACTGATCATAAACTCAAAGTTCATCAGATCCCAACAAACACACCGCAAAAAAGAGTTACATCATATGGATCTCCAAGAGACAATTGTATTGAGAATTCAGCGAGAGAGGGGAATCCATCTAGCTACTAACTACGGACCCGAAGGTCTACAAAGAACTAGTCACGCAGCATCGGATAGGTACCAATGGAGTTCGTGAACCCCATCTGTGATGGTGTCCAGATTTGATGTAGTGGTTCTGGACTCAGCGGTGGCTGGAATTGATTTTCGTCAACACCCCTAGGGTTTCTGGAATATTGGGGTATTTATAGAGCAAAGAGGCGGTCCGGGGGGACCCGAGGTGGGTACAACCCACCAGGGCGCGCCTGGGCCTCCTGGCGCGCCCTGGTGGGCTGTGCTCTCCTCGGAGCACCCCCCCAGGCGCAGCCTTGGCCCATTAGGTGTCTTCTGGTCCATAAAAAATCTCTGTGAAGTTCTGTTGCATTTGGACTCCGTTTGGTATTGATTTCCTTCGATGTAAAAATGATGCAGAAAACAGCAAGTGGCAATTGGCACTATGTCAATAGGTTTGTACCAAAAAATGACATAAAATGACTAGAAAATGATTATAAAACATCCAAGATTGATAATATAACATCATGGAACAATAAAAAATTATAGGTACGTTGGAGACGTATCAGCATCCCCAAGCTTAACTCCTACCCATCCTCGAGTAGGTAAGTGATAAAAAACAGAATTTTTTATGTGGAATGTTGCGTAACATGTCATATCATATTCTTTCCTTTATAGCATGGACATTTGGACTTTTATATTGTTCAATGCAATAGTCTAGTTTTGATATGATAATTTAAATACTCAAACAAATCAACAAGCAACCATGTCTTTCAAAATATCAATGCTAAAATAAGTTATCCCTAGCCCATCATGCTCAACCATTGATCCATTCATGAAACACACTTGCATATTAGCTACACCTAATACTCAGGTACGATCATATTGCCTCCTAGTTGGTGCTTTTATAAGAGAGGATGGAGACTCAAATTCAAAATAAAAATTGCATAAAGTAAAAGAAAGGCCCTTCGCAGAGGGAAGTAGGGATTTGTAGGGGTGCTAGAGATCAAAGCAAAAACTTAGAGATAAAAACTTTTTGGGAGGTGTATCCTTCCCTCCAACGAAAACGACTTAGAGTTCCCAACACTTTCCATGCTAGATATATCATAGGCGGTTCCCAAATAGAAAATAAAGTTTATTCCCTTTTCAACCATACTTTCACTTTCCATGGCAAACCGTATCCACGGTTTCCCTCCATACCAAAACATTCCAAGGAATTTATTATTTGACAACATAAAGTAAATTCATTTTTTCATTTCGGGACTGGGCATCCTTAATACCTTTGCCTTACTCTCGTGCAATGACAAGTGAATAAACACTCATCGTGAGAATAACACATCTAGCATGGAAAATATTAGCCACCCCTCACCGCTCCATGAGCGAAGCGAACACACAAAGAGAAGTTTATTTTGAAAATTAGAAATTGGCACATACAAATTTTCTTAGAACGACAAAAGAATACCGCATATAGGTAGATATAGTGGACTCATGTGGCAAAACTGGTTTAAAGGTTTTTGGATGCACAAGTAGAGATCATACTTAGTGCAAAATGAAGGCTAGCAAAAGATTGAGAAGCGACCAACCAAGAAACGAATAGTGTCATAAGAGAGCATTAAGCATAATTAACACCGAATAATGCACCACAAGTAGGATATTATTTCATTGCATAATTATTGACTTTCGTGCTTGCATAGGGAATCACAAACCTTAACACCAATATTCTTACTAAAGCATAATTACTCATCAACATAACTCACATATCACATCATCATATCTCAAAACTATTACTAAGAATCAAGTTTATTTTGTCCAATGATCTTCATGAAGTTTTTATTATATCCTTCTTGGATATCTATCACTTTGGAACTAATTTTCATATGTTGCTTTTCATAAGCTCAAACAAATATAAGTGAAGATTATGAGCATAATTTTTCTTTCTTTCTCTCAAAATAATTTAAGTGAAGCAAGAGAGGGTTTCTTGAAAATTTTACTAACTCTTAAATAAATCCAAGTGAAGCAAGAGAGCATTTCTTCGAAAATACTAAAGCACACCGTGCTAAAAAAGTAATAAGTGAAGCACTAGAGCAAGTCCATAGCTCATAAAAAGTTTAAGTGAAGCATAGAGAGCAATTCTAACAAGTCATGACATAATTTTGGCTCTCTCAAATAGGTGTGTCCAGCAAGTAATCAAGACTTAAAATAGAAAATAAAACAAGCAAAGTCTCAAAATATAGCTTCGAGTAAAATACCCATGGTCGTTAAAAGAAAGAGGGGATGCCACTGGGGGGCATTCCCAAGCATAGGCTCTTCTTACTCCTTATTCCTACATCCATCGTAAGATAACCCAAAATTTGAAAACTTCAATCACACAAAACTCAACAAAACCTTCGTGAGATCTGTTAGTGCAGGAAAGCAAACAACTACTATAAGTACTGTATCAAACCAATTGATATTTTATTTTCGAATTATATCTACTGTATTCCAACTTTTCTATGGCAAAAACTCATTAAAGAAAACCATAGAGCCATCAAAACAGGCACACAACGCAAAGAAAATAGAATCTGTCAAAACATAACAGTCTGTAGCAATCTGACTATTTCGAATACTTCTGGAAGTCCAAAAATTCTAAAAAATTAGGACGACCTGGGTAATTTGTATATTAATCTTCTGCAAAAATAATTGGCATTTTATCACTCTCTGGTGATTTTTAACAATTGTTTTCATGAGCGTAAAATTTCTGTTTTTCAGCAAGATCAAACAACTATCACCCAAGAAGATCCTAAAGGCTTTACTTGGCACAAACACTGATTAAAGCACAAAAAACACAATCATAACAATAGCATAATTGTTTTAACACTCAAGAACAGTGAGCAAAAAGCAAAAATAAATTTTATTCATTGGGTTGCCTCCCAACAAGCGCTATAGTTTTACGCCCTTAGCTAGGCATAACGCAAGGATCTAAGTTTTGTCATCTTTCTTCTTAATTTTCTTGGAGGTGTTTTAATCATGGGGTTTTTTAAACACAACATAAAACATATTATCCATAGAAACATTAGCATTCCTAAGTTGGTTTTCATCATAACCCCTTTGATTTCCCACAACAATCCAAGAGTAATGTTGATTAACATTATTGAAAACTTGTTGGATTATATCTAAAACAGGGACTTCTTTTTTAATAATCTCATCAAAGATTCTATTATCCCCAAGCAAATGCCTTAGTGCATAATCACTATTGTAAAGAATTTCATCTATCATGGGTTTTTCACGATTCATACCATAAAAATCAAAGATTTCCCTAGCTTCCCGTATTATGTAGTCAAATTCATTCATAAGAACGAGAGTGGCTAAGTTTTTGGCTTTGGGGTTCTTTATAACGGGAAGCTCAAAAATCAATCTTTGCAAAGTAGGATGGGTACGGATAAATTTAATTTCAAGTTTCGGAACTAGTGCTAAAATAGCGTCCGCATAAGATCTAGTAGTTTTAAGTATAGGAGCATCATCAAGACTTAGATTTCCAACACAATTGAAAAATTCTTGGATACGTTCTTTTCCCATAACATTCCCTTGCCCCAAGATAAAAGTTTTAGCATCCAGATTTCCCATACGTCCTATCTTAGGAGTTAGGCCATCATCTGTTGGTGCCATACCAAAGTCACTCACGATTGCAAGCAAAGGATAGATCCGACGTGAAAACGGCGAACAAAAAAGAAGGGCGAATAAAATGGCAAATTTTTGTGAAATGGGGGAGAGGAAAACGAGAGGCAAATGGAAAATAATGTAAATTGCGAGGAGATGATATTTGTGATTAGGAACCTGGTATATGTTGAAGATCCTCCCCGGCAACGGCGCCAGAAATTCGTGCGTGGTCGGGAGACTATCTTGACTTGATCCTCCCGGGCAACGGCGCCAGAAATTCCTTTTGATAGCGGCTCGAAGCTACGTCGGTATTTCCCCAAAGAGGAGGGATGATGCAGCACAACAACGGTAGGTATTTCCCTCATATATGAAACCAAGGTTATCGAACCAGTAGGAGAACCAAGCAACACAATGTAAACAACCCCTGCACACAGATAACAAATCCTCATAGCCCGACGTGTTAAAGGGGTTGTCAATCCCTTTCGGGTAACGACGCCTCAAGATAGGCAAACAGATGTGAGATAAAATTGTAGTAGATTGATAGATCGAACGCCAAGTAAAATAAATAAGCATAAAACACAGCAAGGTATTCTTGTATTTTTAGTTTAATAGATCTGAAAATAAAAGCAAAGGAAAAGTAGATCGTGAAGGCAAATAATATGAGAAAGAGACCCGAGGGCTGTAGGTTTCACTAGTGGCTTCTCTCGAGAAAATAGCAAAAGGTGGGTGAACAAATTACTGTTGGGCAATTGATAGAACTTCAAATAATCATAGCGATATCCAGGCAATAGGTTAGTACCAAAAAAGAAATAAAATTACTATAAAATGATTATAAAACATCCATGATTGATAATATAACAACATGGAACAATCAAAAATTATAGATACGTTGGAGACGTATCATAGCGGTCGTTGAGGAACGAGCCGAGAACACTTCTTCCCCTAAGTTAAGCACCCATCTTCGGGAAGAGATTGCATGTCCTCCGAACATAGGATCAGACATTGAGCCCGGAAGTCATCAGGACCTTCCTGACTTTGAACGGGTGACCTCGGAGATTCTTCAAACTCCGGTTCCGATCATGGGCCAGGGTTCGGATCTTTGCCCGCCCACCCACCACAATCAATATTATCCAAGTAATTCAGGTCCTCCAGACATATGTGACCTAATGTATGTACGGCAGCAACCTCAGGAAACGGTCCATCACTTTTGGGCCAGGTTCCTCCTTGTTAAAAACAACATCAAAGATTGCTGCAACGACGACGCGGTTTTAGTTTTCTGCCATAACTGTACAGACGAGGGAATTCTTAATGCCCTCAACTGCCGCTGCATACAGCACTTCACAGATTTGCCACATATAGTACAAAACTACTACGTGATGGAAAGCACATGGAAAGCCCAGACAGCCCGTTGGGAACCCCCTGCCTTTAAGCAACCCACCGTGCGGGCCAAACAGATGCATCCTTACGCAGCATCCGACAACAAGCCCTCTGACAAGAAAAACAAACCCTTCACGGGATATAGAACCATCCTTGACGAACTGCTCGACAAGCCCTGTCAGATACATAAGACGCCGAGCACCGAACCAACGCATAGCCTTCGGGCATGTTGGGTACTCCGGCAGGTGGCTAAGAGCGCTGAGGCTATCCTCACCAGTACTCCTCCAGAGAAGCATTCTTCAAAGGATGATGATTTCAACGTCTTTACAGTCTTTGAGACCTTTTCGCCAAATAATCGGTGCAAACGGGCGCTCCGCGACGTCGCCGAAGTCAACCAAGTAACCACAATGAACCCTTGGAGCGATACGGCCATAACTTTCGCTGCCGATGATGAACCAAGGGCTCGATCAGTCCAAGCACCAGCCGCCTTGGTCTTAAACCCAATTGTGGACGGCTTTTGACTCACCAAGGCATGGACGGCGGTAGCGGACTTAACCTCATTTTTGAAGATATGCTCGACAAAATGCAAATGGACAAGACTCGCATCGAGCAAAGCAGTACCACCTTTTGAGGTATTATCCCCAGCCGCGAAGCACAATGCTCTGGGAGAATCAAACTCGATGTAGTATTCGGCACGCCTGATAACTACATGTCTAAAGAGTTGCTCTTCCACGTGGCCCCTTTCAATAGCGGATATCACGCCCTTCTAGGGCGGAACGCTTTCGCACGCTTCCAAGCCATACCTCATTACGGGTACATGAAGCTTAAAATGCGAGGGTCCAACGGAGTAATCACTATCACTAGTGATCTGGATATAGCACTATGTGCTGAAAACAAAACCACATCCTTGGCCCTCGAGGAACTATCCGAGGCCCTCGCGGCCGAAGAGTTAACCACTCTGCTTTCCATAGTGGACAAAGATGAGGTAATCCTCGACAAGAGGCCTAAATCCAAATCTTTCAAACTACCAGATGAAATAGTCAAATTTCAAGTACACCCGATGGATCCTAACAAAACAACATCCATTGGAGCCCAGCTGGATCCGACGGTAGACGCCGCCCTATGAGCGTCCCAGCGCGAAAATTGGGACATCTTCGCTTGGCACCCTTCGGACATGCCCGGAATCCCACGTACACTGGCCGAACATAGCTTCAACATAAGAAGGGGGTTGAAACCAGTCAAGCAAACGCTGCGGCGATTTTCTGAGGCCAAACGACAAGCTATGGGAGAAGAGCTAGCCAAACTACTTGAGGCCGGATTCATTAGAGAAATCAAGCACCCGTACTGGCTAGCCAACCTGGTCATGGTGCCGAAGAACGATAAATCCTGGCCCCTTTGTGTCGATTTTAAAGACCTCAATAAGGCCTGCCCTAAGGATCCCTTCCCGTTGCCCCGCATTGACCAAATCATTGACGCGATTGCAGGAGACGACTCATTGTGTTCCCTTGGCGCCTACTCCAAATACCATCAGATTAAGATGAAGGAGTCCGACCAGGCCACAATGGCATTTATTACCCCATACGGGCCTTTCTGCTTTAACATTATGCCTTTCAGGCACAAAAATGCTAGCGCAACCTACCAGCGCATGATTCAAACATGTCTGGAAAAACAAATTGTCAAGACAGTGGAGGCATATGTGGATGACATAGTCATCAATACCAAACACGTCGAATCATTGGTGGACGACCTATGCCTCACATTCGACAACCTCCGAACATATGACATACGACTCAATCCAGAAAAATGTGTCTTCGGCGTTCCAGCCGAGATACTACTCTGGTTTATTGTTTCCAGTAGAGGAACCAAAGCGAACCCAGCCAAAATCTGAGCCCTGTCCCAATTGGCAACGCCAACAGACTTAAAACAGGTCCAAAAACTAGTTGGGTGTGTGACAGCCTTGAGCCGCTGTATCTCTAGATTGGGAGAAAAAGCGCCGCCACTTTAACGACTGCTCCAATGCATCGACCACTTCGAATGGACGGATGCGGCTACAGCTGGATTGGAAGAAATAAAGACTTTGTTAGCAGGCAACCCAATCCTAGCCGCACCAAGTGTTGGCGAGCCTATGTTGCTTTATATATCTGCGACTCACCAGGTGGTGAGCGCCGTACTCGTCGTTGAACGAGAGGAAGAGGGACACAAATATCCAATCTAGAAACCAGTGTCCTGTGTATCGGCGGTCCTTACACCATGCAAATCTTGATACCTGCACTATCAAAAGGTAGCGTATGCAGTCTTCATGGCATCCCGGAAGCTGCGGCACTACTTTCAAGAGTGTTCGATCACGGTGGCATCCGAAGTACCACTCAATGAAATCATAAATAATCGGGATGCCACCAGTCGCATAGCCAAATGGGCCATCGAGCTCTTACCATTCGAGATAACATACAAGCCATGCCAAGCTATTAAATCTTAGGTGTTGGCCGACTTTGCCGCCGAGTGGACGGAAGCCGAGCTCCCTAAAGAGTACATCACATACTCCAACTGGATCATGTACTTCGACGGATCTAAAATGTTAGCCGGACTGGGGGATGGCGTCATCTTAACATCCCCTATGGGGGACACAGTCCGCTACATGTTACAAAGCATGTATACGGACTCCAACAATGCGGCCGAATACGAGGCACTCCAACATGGTCTCTGAATGGCTGTCTCTATGGGCATACAACGCCTAGAGGTGCATGGGGATTTGAACCTTGCAATATCCCAAATAAATGGAGAATCCGATGCAAAAGACCCAAAGATGGCGGCATACCGAAACGTCGTACTCAAAATATCATCTCGGTTTGAGGGGCTCGAGTTCCGTCACGTTGCTTGAGACAGTAATCAGGCGGCAGACATCCTAGATCTAATGGGCGCTAAGCACGATCCCGTCCCGCCTAACACCTTTGTGGAAAGGCTCTTCAATCCATTCGTCGTATGGTAGGACGAGAGCGGAAACACTAGTCCGGAGCCGATCATACCCCCAGCTGCCGAAGACAATTTTGATATCATCGGGGGTCGAGCACCGAAATGATAGTTTCTGCCCATGTAATCATGGCAGTCATTGCTCCATGGACCGAGCCCTTCCTGGCCTACCTTAATAGGCAGGAGCTCCCTGATGACCAGAATGAGGCCCGTCGCATGGTTCGATGCTCTAAGGCCTACAAAGTTCATGAAGGTGAACTCTACAAGAAAAGTACTACCAGAGTTCTTCAAAGATGCATCTCCGAAGAAGAGGGACGACAACTCTTGGCTGAAATACATGCTAGTCTTGGTGGCCATCACGCCGCAGCTTGGGCCCTCGTAAGCAAGGCCTTCCGTACAGGTTTCTTTTGGCCAACGGCCCGAGCAGACGCACAGACCCTTGTGCAACACTGCGTGGGATGTTAGCTTTTCGCCAATCAAAGTCACATGCCGCCCACTACCTTAAGAACAATCCCCATCACTTGGCCTTTTGCGGTCTGGGGGCTCGACATCGTCGGACCCCTTAAAGGGGGAAGCCACCAGAAGAAATATTTGCTGGTTATGGTGGACAAATTCACTAAGTGGATCAAGGCCAAACCAGTTAAAACGGCTGAAGCTGGTCCAGTGATTGACTTTATATCTGGCGTAGTACACCATTATGGTGTCCCGCACAGCATCATCACTCACAACTGCTCCAATTTCACAGCCGATGAGGTGAAAAATTGGTGTGCTAACTTGGGCATCAAGCTCGACTATGCCTCCGTATACCACCCTCAAACAAACGGTCAGGTCGAACGGGCTAATGGCCTGATAATGAGAGACATCAAACCCAGACTAGTGCGATCCCTACAGGAGTCAGATAAACACTGGGTTGAAGAAATCGATTCCGTACTCTGGGGACTGCGGACTATGCCCAATCGCACGACCGGATACACACCCTTTTTCATGGTGTACGGCGGAGAGGCTATTTTGCCCAGCGACATTATTCATGACTCACCTCGAGTGCGCATGTATGAAGAGAGAGAAGGCAAGCTCGATCGGCAGGATGACCTAGACGGCCTGGAAGAGGAGCGCGATATTACAAGAGCCCGTTCCGCATTCTATCAACAACAGGCTCGGAGATACCAAAGCAGAGAAGTGCGGGCCAAGACTTATAATGTCGGTGAACTCGTCTTAGGCCTCCCATAGAAGAAGAAGGACAAGCTCAAACCAAAATGGGAGGGTCCCTTCATTTTAGATGAAGTTCTCACGGGAGGAGCCTATCGCCTTCGTAATGCATCAGATAATCACCTAGAGCTGAATCCATGGAACGCTGCTCGGCTTCGAAGACTCTATGCATAAGTTCGGCCTGTTTCTTTTTCGCCCTTTTTCCCCTCTTCATTTGTTTTTGTGTTTTCCTTTTTATACGTTTCCCAGGATATGTTCGGATAGGCCGAACTCTTAAGGGGTACACATATTAAAATGTATACACCCCACCATGACTGGGGGCTTCCTTAAATCGAAGCTTATTATTATTCAGATCCTAGAGCTCACAAATCAAGATGTCATTTGTTTATATACACTCTTTTGCCATTATATGCACCTCTATGACTTACGTTTTTGCCAAGCTGGGTTGCCTCGCTCCTGTGTTTATGCCCTACGTTCCTGATTGTTCGGTTAGGGCGTAAAGGGAGCACCTCTGCGATTGTTACAACCGGGTCATCCGGACAAGTAGCTCAGACGGGTGAAGCCGAAAGATAGCGTTCTTAAGAGAACAATTGGTTGGCAATCAAATGACAGATTGTTACATTCTTGTCACCCTTCTAACAATGCGGGACAATTTTTCTGTCATACGGACCAAAAGCCTAGGCACGCATCATTCAAGCATGCCAACCCAAGGAAAGGAACCCTTAAAGAAACTATTCTCTTTGGAAGATGTTTCTTACATATGTAATATAACTTACCTCCCGAACAAAATCTTTGTCTGTTAGAGCACAATGACTGGGTTGCCTGGTTTCCAGACATAGTGAATGTTTCTTGCATTTCACAACAGTATCCGGAAACACTCCACCATTTTGGTTTGGAGGAAAAAGCCGAGAGCCCGCGATGACAATTTTTTTTCACATGTTCGGTTGAAGATACAGGATAATCATATAGTACATTAATACATTGAATCAGATACATATTAATTTTCTATCCCATCTATAAGACTTTCTAGCCTACAATCTTCTTGCGAATATTTCGCCGCTATCATCACTTGGTCATACACCAAGTTCAACGGAATTTATTTCCCGTCCGGCCCCTGCGGCCCTACTCGGGCCATATGATTCGGATCTAGCTTGGTAAAGCGTGTTTTCACCATTGCCCAAGCTTCTCGTGTGCCTTCACGGCAGGCAGACGTCTTCCATAGCTCAAAGCGGCGCCGGACACCTTTGAACATGCTTGCCAAACCCTCCATACTTTTTGGAGGGGTATCGGATGGCCATAATGCCTTGGCCATACTCTTCATGGCCTTCCGGGCCCGCTCGTGCACCATGGACAGCTATTTCAGCACGTCACCTTGAAATCCGGATACTTCTTTTTTCGGCCGACCAGTTAGTAGACCTGCAGCAACAGAATTATGACATTCCGAATTATGGCCAAACATGAGTCTCTCCGATGGTTTTAAAAGACATACCGAACATGCCACCTTCAGCTTTTCATTCTCTTTTGTGCAGCCGATAGCTAGGCCTTGAAGGTATCTATTTCTTCGAATTGTTTATCTTTTTTCTGCTCATGTTTCTTCTTCTCGGAAGTAATAGCTGCAGCCTTTTTCATTTTCATGAGTTCGGCGGTGACGGCATTTAGCTGCGTCTGGTTTGTTTTCAGCTCCTGGGATAGCGCAACGTTCTTCTCCTTGAGAACCTACAGGTCATATCGATCCTTAAATCGGTTAGCTTCACCGCTTCAAGTCTCGGGGGCTACTGGCATATGTCTATCAAAATTGCACGAATACTTACCTGTATATCCTTTGAGAACAGTTGAGTAACTCCGGCGAGTCTGTCTCGGGCGGCGCAGATATATGTATCCACCGAGCTGAGTGCAGTAAATTCCTGCTTAGAAAAGGTTGGAGCACGCATGGCCTCTCTCAGTCTGTGGTGATTCATTATGCTCTCCACCTCGGAATTCGTGACAGATACGTCATCCGAATCCTCATGAGGCGGCAGAACTGGCATTGCTTCAGCCCTCGTCCTATTTGACGAGTCCGGCGCCGAATTGGCCGACATTCGGCTAGCAGGGCGTTTTCCCACTGTCTGCCGCGTACTCCTCCTGAATGAAAGTTAGAAGGGAACGTTAATAATCTGAACTCGTACCCAGGCACGTATTATATGGACAAACCTTTTTGAAGAATGTGAAGTTTCTGCAGCACTCCTGGTCTCCTTTCGTTTTGAACGATTGCCCTGTGTAGGGGCCGCCCTCGAAGGGGTGCGGCCTGTCGAGCGCCGGTCCTATAAAGTACGGTTTAGTACAGTGGATAAAGGTGCAAATGGAGACATCTTCGGAATCTCAATGAATACTTACGATGGAGAAGGGATAGGGGCGAGGGTAGTCGTCTGTGATAGCCACTTCCGAACCGTCAAAGCTCGCCTGATAAAATACCCCATCATCGAATTCTATGTATATATTCGCATCCTCGCAGAAGCCGGGGTCTTCGCGGCGATCGTGATCCTCTGGCTGTGGGGCAGGGCAGTGAACGTTCTCGATCATCTTCCTCCATGACTGTTTATGGCAACAAAAGAACAACTTGATTAGCATACTATGATAACAACAAAGCAGGTAATCGAAGTCTTACCCATTCAATGGGGTAGTACATGGAATAGCCTTCCCGGCAGTTTAAGAGGAGGAAGTCTTCTTTTTCACCCTTATAAAGATCGGCCAAGATCATGGCTAGTTCAGCAGGGGTATCCGGACCCTTGCGTCTGTAGCGGGATGCGTCGTCTTCTCTGTTGTAGCACCATAAAGGAGTTACTCTGGACTAGAGAGGCTGGACACATCTTTTTATTGCAATTCCCATAACCTCGATTATCGAGAGCTTGGTGTGGGCTAATAATCTGACCTTGCTGACCAACCTTTTTATTTCCGCCCTATTCTCCTCCTTGGGACATCGGGGACGCCAGTTGAGGCGCTTATTTAGGGGAGCGCTGGAAAATTCAGGAAGGCCACGCCGAACTTGGTCCGACAGTGGGACATTGTCCATATAAAACCACTCCGAAGACCGTTGTGGATATATCTCTTTTGGAGTGCCAACGGGATATCGGGATCCGGCTATTCCCCATACTTCGGCGCTGCCCACTTCAAATATAGAGCCTCCTCGATGGCGGGGGACGAGGCAAAGAACTTTTTCCACAGCTCGAAATGGGGTTCGATGCCCAAGAACAGTTCGCAGAGGGCAACGAAACCTGAGATGTGTAGAATCGAACCTGGGGTAAGGTTGTCCAGCTGGATGCCGTAAATTTCCAATAAACCCCTCAGAAAGGGATAGATTGGAAATCCTAAGCCCCACAGAAGGAATGGAATGAACCACACCCTGTCCTCTTTATTGGGATTAGGGAAATTTTCAGCCATCACATCGTTGCTGATGGAGGCCAATCCTGCTCGAATAGAGACTAGATCAGCGAGGGCAAGATATCCCTGCTCCTGGAGTCGACTCAGCTGAAGATGAGGCACCGAGAAGCTCTGCCAATCACCCTCTTGAGGGCCATGGGGGCGCGAAGAGGAACCTGGAGCGTTGTCCATGTTTGGAGGCTTTTTCGTGGCTAAACTTGGGATTTTTTCTGCACGATGAGGATGGCACTAGGAAGATTTGACCCCTTATATATATGTGTGTTGTCTCCGTGTGGCAGGGTGTTTTCTTTTTAATAAAAAATTGTTGACCGTTCGCATTCGCCCTGCGCGTGGAAATCGAGGAGACAGGGAAGAAGTCATTAAGGCGGAACAAGGAAGCCAGGGCCAAACTATTACCCGCCCAGTGTACGTTGAAGAACCAACCTTGAAAAAGCCGAAGACATATGCCGGATACTGCATCGTCGTTTGAAGTCTAGTTCGGGGGCTACTAAGGGAGTCCTGGACTAGGGGGTCCTCGGGTGTCCGGGCTATTTTATATGGGTTAGACTGATGGACCGTGAAGATTCAAGGCGGCAAGCCTTCGCCCGTGTTTGGATAGGACTCTCCTTTGCGTGGACGATATGTAATTTCCTTCCTTCACAAACCGACTTTGTCTAACCCTAGACCCCTCCGGTGTGTATATAAACCAGAGGTTTTTGTCCATAGGGCCTATCAGAATTTACATAGGCTAGACAACTAGGGTTTAGCCTTTACGATATCGAGCTGGATTAACTCTTGTAACCCCTATACTCATCAAAGACAATCAAGCAGGAAGTATGGTTTTACCTTCATTAAGAGGGCCTGAACCAGGGTAAACATCGTGTCCCCTTTGTCTCCTGTTACCCTCGATCCTCAAACGCACAGTTCGAGACCCCCTACCCGACATCGGCCGGTTTTGACAACGACAGAGGGCGCGCCCAGGGGGTAGTGCACGCCCCCCGACCTTGTGGGCCCCTCGATGACCTCCTGACCTAGATCTTCCTCCTATATATACTCTTATACCCCAAAAACATCGAGGGGAGCAACGGAACCAGTTTTCCACCGCCGCAACCTTCTGTACCCGTGAGATCCCATCTTGGGGCCTTTTCCGACATCCTGCCGGAGAGGGATTCGATCATGGAGGGCTTCTACATCAACACCATTGCCTCTCAGACGAAGCATGAGTAGTTTACCATAGACCTACGGGTCCATAGCTAGTAGCTATATGGCTTCTTCTCTCTCCCATTGATTTTCAATACAAAGTTCTCCTCGATGTTCTTGGAGATCTATTCAATGTAATACACTTTTGCGGTGTATTTGCCGAGATCCGATGAATTGTGGATTTATGATCAGCTTATCTGTGAATATTATTTGAATCTTCTCTGAACTTTTATATGCATGATTTGGTATCTTTGCAAGTCTCTTCGACCTATCGATTTGGTTTGGCCAACTAGATTGGCTTTTCTTGCAATGGGAGAAGTGCTTAGCTTTGGGTTCAATCTTGCGGTGTCCTTTCCCAGTGACAGTAGGGGCAGCAAGGCACGTATTGTATTGTATTGTTGCCATCGAGGATAAAAAGATGGGGTTTTCATCATATTGCTTGAGTTAATTCCTCTACATCATGTCATCTTGCTAAATGCGTTACTCCATTCTTTATGTACTTAATACTCTAGATGCATGTTGCATAGCAGTCGATGTGTGGAGTAATAGTAGTAGATGCAGAATCGTTTCGGTCTACTTGACACGGACGTGATGCCTATATTCATGATCATTGCCTTAGATATCGTCACAACTTTGCGCTTTTCTATCAATTGCTCGGCAGTAATCTGTTCACCCACCGTAATAATTTCTATCTTGAGAGAAGCCTTTAGTGAAACCTATGGCCCCCGGGTCTATTTTACATCATATTAGTTTCCTGTCAACTTGCCAATTTCTGTCGCCATTCTCTTACTTTACAATCTTTTACTTTCCGTTCCATATACCAAAAATATTACTTTACCGTTTATCATCTCTATCAGATCTCACTTTGCAAATAACCGTGAAGGGATTGACAACCCCTTATCGCGTTGGGTGCAAGTTGGTGTTTGTTTGTAAAGTTATTCGGTGAGTTGAGCGTTGTCTCCTAGTGGATTGATACTTTGGTTCTCAAAAGCTGAGGGAAATAGTTACTCTACTTTGCTGCATGACCCTTTCCTCTTCAAGGGAAAAACCAACGCAAGCTCAAGAGGTAGCAACCATTTCTGTTGTGTTGGCTAATCATAAACAGTTCATCTGAGTGAATTGTATGTCGTATATCGGAGACACCTTTATCTGGTTGCCCGTTTATGTTGTTCCGCCTCATCACAAATAGTTAATCTGACTGAACTGTATGTCGTATATCGCACACGCCTGCATCTGGCTGCCCGTTTATGTTCTTCTGCCACATCGCAAACATGTCATTGAACTGAACTGTATGCTCCGCATCACACACGCAACTAAAATCTGAACCGTGTTTGATGGCTCCGCCATCGCAAACGTTTTGCATCTTTATTGACGGGGTTTTTACATCACCGTTTGCGATTAATGCATTGCATACAGTTTTGTCAAAGGGTCTCTGATCGTAGTGTCGCGTTAGCAGCATCCTGCAGTAGTGTTTGGAAATATGAGTGGCATGTAGTTTCGCTTGAAGGATGGAGTGCTGCTATTACGACACAAAGCCACTACATAGATTGTAGTGTCGATAGAAGGGGACACCATAAGCATCATAAATAAATCGGGGACCTGTACACTGCAAATGTCCGTACTCCTCTTCACTAAAAGGAACATATTGTACTACTATTATACTCCCTCTATTCCTAAATACAAGTCTTTGTAGAGATTCCACTATGGATCACATACAGATGTATATACATACATTTTAGAGTGTAGATTCACTCATTTTTCTCCATATATAGTCCATGGAGGAATCACTACAAAGACTTATATTTAGGAACGGAGAGAGTACTTATAAAAGAAGAACAGAAGAGGAGCATGCTAAAGAAGACCAAGCAGAGTTTGGATAATAAAATATTGGTTGCCCACACATGATGAACCAGAGCGCATAAAGAATGCAACTCCCTGCTGTTACTCGATATGTGGCACATGCGGTTTTCGAAAGTAAAGTAGGAACATTAGCTGACCAATTAAACATTCTCTGCTATAGTACATGTCAGCATCATATCAGTATCGTATTTGAGCAACTAAGTTTGGAATTATGAGTGGCATGTTGTTTAGCTTGATGGGTTGAGGAGCACTGCTTGCACATATGTCTCGAAGCACCTACTATGATATCGATGGTACTGAATGTTGGAGATCGTTGCAGAAATTTAAAATTTTCTACGTATCACCAAGATCAATCTATGGAGTCATCTAGCAATGAGAGAGAGGGGAGTGCATCTACATACCCTTGTAGATCGCGCGCGGAAGTGTTCAAGAGAATGGGGTTGATGGAGTCGTACTCGTCGTGATCCAAATCACCGATGATCCTAGCGCCGAACGGACGGCACCTCCGCGTTCAACACACGTACGGAGCGGGGACGTCTCCTCCTTCTTTATCCAGCAAGGGGGGAGGAGAAGTTGATGGAGATCCAGTAGCACGACGGCGTGGTGGTGGAAGTAACGGGATCCCGGCAGGGCTTCGCCAAGCGCAAGCGGGGAGGAAGAGGTGTCACGGGAGGGAGGGAGGCGCCAGGGCTTGGGGTGCTGCTCCCATGCGCCTCCCCACTATATATAGGGCTGGAGGGGGCTGGTTTCTTGCCCTCCAAGTCCATTGGGGCGTTGGCAAAGGTGGGGGAAAGAAATCCCATCATTTCCCTTCCCCGCCGATTGTTATCCCCCCTTTTTAGGGATCTTGATCTTATCCCTTCGGGATATGATCTTATTCCTTCTAAGGTGGGTTCTTGGTGCGCCTTGACCAGGGGTGTGGGGCCTTGCCCCCACTACCCACGTTCATGTGGGTCCCCCCATGCAGGTGGGCCCCACTTCGGAACCTTCTAGAACCTTCCCGGTACAATACCGAAAAATCCCGAACATTTTCCGGTGGCCAAAATAGGACTTCCCATATATAAATCTTTACCTCCGGACCATTCTGGAACTCCTTGTGACGTCCGGGATCTCATCCAGGAATCCGAACAACTTTCGGTTAACCGCATACTAATATCTCTACAACTCTACCGTCACCGAACCTTAAGTGTGTAGACCCTACGGGTTCGGGAGACATGCAGACATGACCGAGACGACTCTCCGGTCAATAACCAACAGCGGGATCTGGATACCCATGTTGGCTCCCACATGTTCCACGATGATCTTATCGGATGAACCACGATGTCGAGGATTCAATCAATCCCGTATACAATTCCCATTGTCAATCTGTACGTTACTTGCCCGAGATTCGATCATCGGTATCCCAATACCTTGTTCAATCTTGTTACCGGCAAGTCACTTTACTCGTACCGTAATGCATGATCCCGTGTTGAGCTCATTATGATGATGCATTACCGAGTGGGCCCAGAGATACCTCTCCGTCATACGGAGTGATAAATCCCAGTCTCGATTCGTGCCAACCCAACAGACACTTTCGGAGATACCCATAGTGCACCTTTATGGCCACCCAGTTACGTTGTGACGTTTGGCACACCCAAAGCACTCCTATGGTATCCGGGAGTTGCACAATCTCATGTTCTAAGTAAATGATACTTGACATTTGGAAAAGCTCTAGCAAACGAACTACACGCTCTTGTGCTATGCTTAGGATCGGGTCTTGTCCATCACATCATTCTCCTAATGATGTGATCCCGTTATCAATGACATCTAATGTCCATAGTCAGGAAACCATGACTATCTGTTGATCAACGAGCTAGTCAACTAGAGGCTCACTAGGGACATGTTGTGGTCTATGTATTCACACATGTATTACGATTTCCGGATAACACAATTATAGCATGAACAATAGACAATTATCATGAACAAGGAAATATAATAATAACCATTTTATTATTACCTCTAGGGCATATTTCCAACAGTCTCCCACTTGCACTAGAGTCAATAATCTAGTTACATTGTGATGAATCGAACACCCATAGAGTTCTGGTGTTGATCATGTTTTGCTCTAGGGAGAGGTTTAGTCAACGGATCTGCTACATTCAGGTCCGTATGTACTTTACAAATATCTATGTCTCCATTTTGAACATTTTCACGAATGGAGTTGAAGCGACGCTTGATATGCCTGGTCTTCCTGTGAAACCTGGGCTCCTTGGCAAGGGCAATAGCTCCAGTGTTGTCACAGAAGAGAGTCATCGGGCCCGACGCATTGGGAATAACTCCTAGGTCGGTAATGAACTCCTTCACCCAGATTGCTTCTTGTGCTGCCTCTGAGGCCGCCATGTATTCCGCTTCACATGTAGATCCCGCCACAACGCTTTGCTTGCAACTGCACCAGCTTACTGCCCCACCATTCAAAATATACACGTATCCGGTTTGTGACTTAGAGTCATCCAGATCTGTGTCGAAACTAGCATCGACGTAACCCTTGACGACGAGCTCTTCGTCACCTCCATAAACGAGAAACATATCCTTAGTCCTCTTCAGGTACTTCAGGATATTCTTGACCGCTGTCCAGTGTTCCATGCCGGGATTACTTTGGTACCTTCCTACCAAACTTACGGCAAGGTTTACATCAGGTCTGGTACACAGCATGGCATACATAATAGACCCTATGGCCGAGGCATAGGGGACAACACTCATCTTTTCTCTATCTTCTGCCGTGGTCGGGCATTGAGCCGTGCTCAATTGCACACCTTGCAATAGAGGCAAGAACCCCTTCTTGGACTGATCCATATTGACCTTCTTCAATATCTTGTCAAGGTACGTACTTTGTGAAAGACCAATGAGGCATCTTGATCTATCTCTATAGATCTTGATGCCTAATATATAAGCAGCTTCTCCAAGGTCCTTCATTGAAAAACACTTGTTCAAGTAGGCCTTTATGCTTCCCAAGAATTCTATATCATTTCGCATCAACAGTATGTCATCCACATATAATATGAGAAATGCTACAGAGCTCCCACTCACTTTCTTGTAAACATAGGCTTCTCCATAAGTCTGTGTAAACCCAAACGCTTTGATCATCTCATCAAATCGAATGTTTCAACTCCAAGATGCTTGCACCAGCCCATAGATGGAGCGCTGGAGCTTGCATACCTTGTTAGCATTCTTAGGATCGACAAAACCTTCCGGCTGCATCATATACAATTCTTCCTTAAGAAAGCCGTTAAGGAATGCAGTTTTGACGTCCATTTGCCATATCTCATAATCATAGTATGCGGCAATTGCTAACATGATTCGGATGAACTTCAGCTTTGCTACGGGTGAGAAAACCTCATCGTAGTCAACCCCTTGAACTTGTCGATAACCCTTAGCGACAAGTCGAGCTTTATAGATGGTAACATTACCATCCGCGTCTGGGTTCTTCTTAAAGATCCATTTGTTTTCTATCGCTCGCCGATCATCGGGCAAGTCTGTCAAAGTCCACACTTTGTTTTCATACATGGATCCTATCTCGGATTGCATGGCTTCAAGCCATTTGTCGGAATCTGGGCCCGCCATTGCTTCTTCATAGTTCGAAGGTTCACCGTTGTCTAACAACATGATTTCCAAGATAGGGTTGCCATACCACTCTGGCGCGGAACGTGTCCTTGTGGACCTACGAAGTTCAGTAGGAGCTTGATCCGAAGTACCTTGATCATCATCATCATTAACTTCCTCTCTAGTCGGTGCAGGCACCACAGGAACACCTTCCTGAGCTGCGCTACTTTCTGGTTCAAGAGGTAGTACTTCATCAAGTTCCACTTTCCTCCCACTTACTTCTTTCGAGAGAAACTCTTTCTCCAGAAAGGACCCGTTCTTGGCAACAAAGATCTTGCCTTCGGATCTGAGGTAGAAGGTATACCTAATGGTTTCCTTAGGGTATCCTATGAAGACGCATTTTTCCGACTTGGGTTCGAGCTTTTCAGGTTGAAGTTTCTTGACATAAGCATCGCATCCCCAAACTTTTAGAAACGATAGCTTAGGTTTCTTCCCAAACCATAATTCATACGGTGTCGTCTCAACGGATTTCGACGGAGCCCTATTTAAAGTGAATGCGGCAGTCTCTAAAGCATAGCCCCAAAATGAGAGTGGTAGATCGGTAAGAGACATCATAGATCGCACCATATCCAATAGAGTGCGATTACGACATTCAGACACACCATTTCGCTGAGGTGTTCCAGGCGGCGTGAGTTGTGAAACTATTCCACATTTCCTTAAGTGTGTGCCAAATTCGTGACTCAAATATTCCCCTCCACGATCTGATCGTAAGAACTTTATTTTTCTGTCACGTTGATTCTCAACCTCACTCTGAAATTCCTTGAACTTTTCAAAGGTCTCAGACTTGTGTTTCATTAGGTAGACATACCCATATCTACTCAAGTCATCAGTGAGAGTGAGAACATAACGATAGCCACCGCGAGCCTCAACACTCATTGGACCGCACACATCAGTATGTATGATTTCCAATAAGTTGGTTGCTTGCTCCATTGTTCCGGAGAACGGAGTCTTGGTCATCTTACCCATGAGGCATGGTTCGCACGTGTCAAATGATTCGTAATCAAGAGACTCCAAAAGTCCATCTGCATGGAGCTTCTTCATGCGTTTGACACCAATGGACCAAGACGGCAGTGCCACAAGTATGTGGGACTATCATTATCAACCTTACATCTTTTGGTATTCACACTATGAATATGTGTAACACTACGTTCGAGATTCATTAAGAATAAACCATTAACCAGCGGGGCATGACCATAAAACATATCTCTCATATAAATAGAACAACCATTATTCTCGGATTTAAATGAGTAGACATCTCGAATTAAACGAGATCTTGATACAATGTTCATGCTCAAAGCTGGCACTAAATAACAATTATTGAGGTTTAAAACTAATCCCGTAGGTAAATGTAGAGGTAGCGTGCCGACGGCGATCACATCGACCTTGGAACCATTCCCGACGCGCATCGTCACCTCGTCCTTTGCCAGTCTCCGTTTATTCCGCAGCTCCTGGTTTGAGTTACAAATATGAGCAACCGCACCGGTATCAAATACCCAGGAGCTACTACGAGTGCTGGTAAGGTACACATCAATAACATGTATATCACATATACCTTTGGTGTTGCCGGCCTTCTTATCCGCCAAGTACTTGGGGCAGTTCCGCTTCCAGTGACCACTTCCCTTGCAATAAAAGCACTGAGTCTCAGGCTTGGGTCCATTCTTTGGCTTCTTCCTGGCAACTGGCTTACCGGGCGCGACAACTCCCTTGCCGTCCTTCTTGAAGTTCTTCTTACCCTTGCCTTTCTTGAACTTAGTGGTTTTATTCACCATCAACACTTGATGTTCCTTTTTGATCTCCACCTCCGCTGATTTCAACATTGAATATACCTCAGGAATGGTCTTTTCCATCCCCTGCATATTGAAGTTCATCACAAAGCTCTATAGCTCGGTGGAAGCGACTGAAGGATTCTGTCAATGACCGCGTCATCCGGGAGATTAACTCCCAGCTGAGTCAAGCGGTTGTGTAACCCAGACATTTTGAGTATGTGCCACTGACAGAACTATTTTCCTCCATCTTAGAACTGAAGAACTTGTCGGAGACTTCACATCTCTCGACCCGGGCATGAGCTTGGAAAACCATTTTCAGCTCTTCGAACATCTCATATGCTCCGTGTTGCTCAAAACGCTTTTGGAGCCCCGGTTCTAAGCTGTAAAGCATGCCGCACTGAATGAGGGAGTAATTATCAGCACGCTGCTGCCAAGCGTTCATATCGTCTTGGTTCTCTGGGATGGGTGCGTCACCTAGCGGTGCTTCTAGGACATAATCTTTCTTGGCAGCTATGAGGATGATCCTCAGGTTCCGGACCCAGTCCGTATAGTTGATGTCATCATCTTTCAGCTTGGTTTTCTCTAGGAACGCGTTGAAGTGGAGGGCAACATTAGCGTGGGCCATTTGATCTACAAGACATATTGTAAAGATTTTAGACTAAGTTCATGATAATTAAGTTCATCTAATCAAATTATTCAATGAACTCCCACTCAGATAGACATCCCTCTAGTCATCTAAGTGAAACATGATCCGAGTCAACTAGGCTGTGTCCGATCATCACGTGAGACGAGCTAGTCAACATCGGTGAACATCTTCATGTTGATCGTATCTTCTATACGACTCATGCTCGACCTTTCGGTCTTCCGTGTTCCGAGGCCATGTCTGTACATGCTAGGCTCGTCAAGTCAACCTAAGTGTATTGCGTGTTTAAATCTGGCTTACACCCGTTGTATTCGAACGTTAGAATCTATCACACCCGATCATCACGTGGTGCTTCGAAACAACGAACCTTCGCAACGGTGCACATTTAGGGGGAACACTTTCTTGAAATTATTGCAAGGGTTCATCTTATTTAAGCTACCGTCGTTCTAAGCAAATAAGATGTAAAACATGATAAACATCACATGCAATCAAATAGTGACATGATATGGCCAGTATCATATTGCTCCTTTAATCTCCATCTTCGGGGTGCCATGATCATCTTAGTCACCGGCATGACACCATGATCTCCATCATCGTGTCTTCATGAAGTTGTCACGCCAACGATTACATCTACTTCTATGGCTAACATGTTTAGCAATAAAGTAAAGTAATTTACATGGCGTTATTCAATGACACGCAGGTCATACAAAAAATAAATACAACTCCTATGGCTCATGTCGGTTGTCATACTCATCGACATGCAAGTCGTGATTCCTATTACAAGAACATGATCAATCTCATACATCACATATATTTCATTCATCACATCCTTTTGGCCATATCACATCACAAGGCATATGCTGCAAAAACAAGTTAGACGTCCTCTAATTGTTGTTGCATGTTTTTACGTGGCTTCTATAGGTTTCTAGCAAGAACGTTTCTTACCTACGTAAAACCACAACGTGATACGCCAACTTCTATTTACCCTTCATAAGGACCCTTTTCATCGAATCCGATCCGACTAAAGTGGGAGAGACAGACACCCGCTAGCCACCTTATGCAACTAGTGCATGTCAGTTGGTGGAACCTGTCTCACGTAAGCGTACGTGTAAGGTCGGTCCGGGCCGCTTCATCCCACGATGCCGCCGAAACAAGATAAGACTAGTAGTGGCAAGAAAATTGACAACATCTACGCCCACAACAAGTTTGTGTTCTACTCGTGCATACAAACTACGCATAGACCTAGCTCTGATACCAATGTTGGAGATCGTTGCAGAAATTTAAAATTTTCTACGTATCACCAAGATCAATCTATGGAGTCATCTAGCAACGAGAGAGATGGGAGTGCCTCTACATACCCTTGTAGATCGCACGCGGAAGCGTTCAAGAGAACGGGGTTGATGGAGTCGTACTCGTCGTGATCCAAATCACCGATGATCCTAGCGCCGAACGGATGGCACCTCCGCGTTCAACACACGTATGGAGCGGGGACAACTCCTCCTTCTTGATCCAGCAAGGGGGAGGAGAAGTTGATGGAGATCCAGTAGGACGACGGCGTGGTGGTGGAAGTAGCGGGATCCCGGCAGGGCTTCGCCAAGCGCAAGTGGGGAGGAAGAGGTGTCACGGGAGGGAGGGAGGCGCCAGGGCTTGGGGTGCTGCTCCCATGCGCGTCCCCACTATATATAGGGGTAGAGGGGGCTGGTTTCTTGCCCTCCAAGTCCATTGGGGCGTTGGCAAAGGTGGGGGAAAGAAATCCCATCATTTCCCTTCCACACCGATTGTTATCCTCCTTTTTTAGGGATCTTGATCTTATCCCTTCGGGATATGATCTTATTCCTTCTAAGGTGGGATCTTGGTGCGCCTTGACCAGGGGTGTGGGGCCTTGCCCCCACCACCCACGTTCATGTGGGTCCCCCCATGTAGGTGGGCCCCACTTCGGAACCTTCTAGAACCTTCCCGGTACAATACCGAAAAATCCCGAACATTTTCCGGTGGCCAAAATAGGACTTCCCATATATAAATCTTTACCTCTGGACCATTCCGGAACTCGTCGTGACGTCTGGGATCTTATCCGGGACTCCGAACAACTTTCGGTTAATCGCATACTAATATCTCTACAACTCTAGCGTCACCGAACCTTAAGTGTGTAGACCCTACGGGTTCGGGAGACATGCAGACATGACCGAGACGACTCTCCGGTCAATAACCAACAGCGGGATCTGGATACCCATGTTGGCTCCCACATGTTCCATGATGATCTCATCGGATGAACCACGATGTCGAGGATTCAATCAATCCCGTATACAATTCCCTTTGTCAATCGGTACGTTACTTGCCCGAGATTCGATCGTCGGTATCCCAATACCGTGTTCAATCTCGTTACCGGCAAGTCACTTTACTCGTACCGTAATGCATGATCCCGTGACCAAACACTTGGTCACATTGAGCTCATTATGATGACGCATTACGGAGTGGGCCCAGAGATACCTCTCCTTCATACGGAGTGACAAATCCCAGTCTCGATTCGTGCCAACCCAACAGACACTTTCGGAGATACCCATAGTGCACCTTTATAGCCACCCAGTTACGTTGTGACGTTTGGCACACCCAAAGCACTCCTATGGTATCCGGGAGTTGCACAATCTCATGGTCTAAGGAAATGATACTTGACATTTGGAAAAGCTCTAGCAAACGAACTACACGATCTTGTGCTATGCTTAGGATTGCGTCTTGTCCATCACATCATTCTCCTAATGATGTGATCCCGTTATCAATGACATCTAATGTCCATAGTCAGGAAACCATGACTATCTGTTGATCAACGAGCTAGTCAACTAGAGGCTCGCTAGGGACATGTTGTGGTCTATGTATTCACACATGTATTACGATTTCCGGATAAAACAATTATAGCATGAACAATATACAATTATCATGAACAAGGAAATATAATAATAACCATTTTATTATTGCCTGTAGGGCATATTTCCAACACTGAATATATGGGAATGTCTACATGCAAGTCCCATGACTTTCGTCATTTGGGTCAGTCGACCATTTCAGACGGTTGGATGAAGATCCTACGTCTTCGAACCCTTCTTCTTCCTCGCCTCTTATTATTCCCCTAAAGACCACTGCAAGGGCCGCAGGCCGAACCATCGGCACCCGCCCTCCCCTGAACCGCCCACCACCTCCGGTCTTCCGCCGCCCCCGACCATCCCTCTATCTAACCCCACCCCCACCCGCGTCGAGTTTTGCCTCCGGCGAGGCCCCGCCATAGCCCAACGACAGCCCCCCACAACCACTATCCCTACCCGAAACCCTAAGATAGATAATGAGGCAGCCCTCCGGTGAGCCCCTTCCTTCCCTTCGGCGAACTCCCAAAAATGGATTGACCCCAATTTGAAATTCATTCACCTATCATTTAAGCTAATGTGGAATATAAAAGGCGAAAACCATAAGCATTGCGAGTATAGTGGTGAGCGTGCCATGGCGGATCTGAAGGTGCAAACTGGACAAAGGCAACTTCGCAACCAATGTTTGCTTTCAACTAACAAGTAAGATTTTAAGTGATGGACAAGAAATCACAGTAAAGTAGTGGCGAACTTTTTTCTTGCTGAGATAAATAACTTGAGCAGATACGGAAGAGTACCACCTTTGGTGTGGCGCCGTGTAAGCATCTGCTGAGGCATTGAGGGTGCTGCACTAGCGATGGCCGTTGGCGACGTGGAAGCAGATCTAGGAGGGCAGACGGTGGCAGTGAGGGATATCCCGACGCGGTGGACAAGATAGTCGTACGAGCGACCTCGGCAAGGTGGACGATGGCGCAGACAAGAGGACGCGATGCAAGGATCTTGGTCCGAAGCCATGGATGAGAGAGGTCGATCTCTTGTAATGGACGACAGCATCGGGGTATCAGCTCTGGCATGGTGGAGGAGGACGGCGGTGGATGGGGTGGCAGACGAAGGAGACTGCGGTGGAGAGGGTGTTTTGGCGCCCACAAAGTACGAATGGGGAAGTTGAGGGAGAGAGGTAGGGGGAACCATGTCTTCAGGACACGCTTGTCTCAAATGCAAGGAAATTTGCCAACTTAGCCCCCATTTAAAATGTCCTACATCACAGCAATATTAGTCGGTTGGGGTAGGACAGTAATCTCGCATACTTCGAATATTTGCCGACAGGGATTTTGGCCGAGGAGAGTTTGTTTTGGCGCCCACCGTATATGAATCGGGGAGGTGAGAGGCGATTTCTGCCGAGGAGAAACTGTGTTTTGGCGCCCACCATGTATGAATCTGGGGAGGTGAGAGGCGGAGGTGGTTATGTCACTTTGAGTGAAATTACAAGCCTACCCCTATCGAATCCAATAGAAATCGAGCCAATAGGCTTTGCATGTCAGGGATAGGCATTAATTTCCATCTCGCAGATTTTTGTTTCGGGTGGTTACTGCGTGTTTCCCCGCTTCGTTCAATTTTTTGCAGAAAAACAGTGCATGTTTACCGTGCCAACTCAACTCGAATCCATTTTATATTTTTTTTTGGCAGCATCCATTTTGTATTCGAATACAAATCTGTATACATCATTTTTTAAATATACCTTCAAAAGCACAACAAAGAATTCTGATCCTTTATATATAAAATATGATTTACAAATGCAATGATCTCAAATGGATGAATACGGGAGGTATTATCATAAATGCGGGAGGTATTATCATAAAATGCGGGAGGTATTATCATAAAACGAGGCGATAAAGGTGCACGCACACAGTCTGCCTCTCACTGCCTCGCACACATAAGAGTTACGTGAGGCACGATAAACAAATAACCCATAGGTGCGCGATTGCTGCATGCGCAGGTACCGGGTATGTGGTGGAGCGCACCTTTGTAGGAATAGTCAGCTCACATGATAATTTGCTCTATAGGAGTTGATGGTCGGGGAACACAGGTGAACGACCTGGAGGCTGTGGCTCGCCAGTCGCCACTGATCGAGTTGGCACGTTTAAAATATCAATTTTTTAGCTGGGTAAGAGTTCAGATTTTCAATGGTGCGTTATTCTATTTTCTAAGAATGATTGGTATGGAGCGAAAATGGAATCCATCACTACTACTACCTCCGCGCTGGTTTACAAGTCCCCATCATATTTTCGGTCAAAGTTTGTCCATGAATTTTACTTGTAAAATGTTAATGCAAAATGAGATTTTCTTATCTCTTATCTCTTACTCTTATAAAAAGTAGAGTTGGTGATGATGTTGTGCCTTCCATCCTACAATATAGGCCGTTTAATCTATATCTGACGGATAGAAAGGAAACTATCACAATTTACCCGCAGTCCTCTCCACATTTGCAGATAAGGCCTTCCCTCGTTCATCCTTTTCTCCCACAAGATAAACTACTGATACAAATGCATCTTGATGTTCCGTGCAACACACGGGCATCTTGCTAGTACCCAAACAAAAAAGGACCGAAGGGAGTGATTGCTCTCACACGGACGCGACTTCTCACTGGCGCAGGCATTAAACTGGCGCGCCGGCCAAGAGGTCCACACTTGCTGCACGCCAGGCTAAACACACCTCCTCGCCGCATTAACAACCAGCTTTAGACTGCCTCGCCTACCTCCATTGAATCCGTGCGTGTGCTAGGCTGCTAGCAACACGTTCTTCCGCGAGCCGGCCAGTTGGCTCCTCTCGTCCGCCCACTATTTAAACGAGGCCAGACACCTGGCAAGAACCGCACCACACCGCCGCTCCCCATATTCTCCTTGCACCATTTTCTCCACACCCTCCATAGCATCCGGTGAGCAGGAAGACGAGTTCTCTGGCATAAAAGCTGGCTGGGTGCCTCGACGAGCCAGGCAACTCGCTGCCCCACCTCCCTCCCCGCCCTAGGCCGTCAGTACCATGGGAGAGGCTGCAGGCGAGCAATCGGAGGAGGAAGCCGCCGCTCCAAGATGGCCCCTGGTGCATCAACTCGACGCTGCAAGCCTGCTCACAGAGGAGTGGCCAATTGCTGCATGCCGGCACACGGGGGACCATGGTGTCCAATGCACCATGGTTGCCCGCGCCATACGACGCAAACATTCGCGAAACCGCGGCATGCTGGCGAACGTGGCCAATACGTCTGCGGCCACCGTCGACACCGAGGAATAGTAGACCACAAGAGCCGCCGAAGCTCCGAACCCACGAATGCTACGACCACCGCGTCGCCAACATAGACACCCGTGTGTTGCCCGGTTTGGCTCAAAACATCGTGGACCCAAGCCGCGGCCAGCATTAGAAATTATACCTGCTTCCAGAAGTTATTCACATTCAGTCAAAAAATGCCCAAAATATAATTAATTACGTGTGGTATTGACTTGTTGTGCTCGCACTAGTAGTAGGAACTAGATATTTTTCTTTATTTATAACTCTCTATCGGATTTCAGGCTCCGGCAAAACCCTTGAGGTTCGAACACTGGGGTGCATGAAGATCTCTCCCCCCTAGCTCACACACTCGCCACAATCTCAAAGCTCGGCACGTCGAACTCACGGAACAAGGGACACAGGGTTTATACTGGTTCGGGCCACCGATGTGGTGTAATACCCTACTCCAGTGTGGTGTGGTGGATTGCCTCTTGGGCCCGGGGGCTACTGTCGGCGTCCTGGGAATGGGGGCTATTGCCTCTTGGGCCAGGGGCTACTGTCGGCGTCCTGGGAATGGCGACGAGCCGGGGCCGCTTCCGCCGAAGAAGAAGCTGACTAGCCGCCATGATGTAGTCGTGAGGCCAGAGGTGTCGAGGCCTTAGTGTGAGCGGCCTCCCCCCATGTATCCGCTGCCCTTGTATGCCCAGGCCGAGGGCTCGGGAGGCAGAGGTAGCGACCAGGGCCGTTCACCTCGAGGCCGTGGCCGCCGCCCCGTGGTGGCACGCACCATTGCCCCAGGAACCCACGCCGAGGGCTCTTCGCGCGAACTCGTGATGTGGGCGGTGATGCCTCCGCGCACTTGGATTTGCTTCCTGCAGTTCTTCTCCGCCGACATGCCGCTGAGGGGTCCCCTCGAGCTTTGGCTGCAGCACGTCGAGTGCGACGCCCTAGCGACAGGGGCGGAGGTCGAGGTCGTCTCCCCAGTCAAGGTCTTCATGACCCGCAGCTGGGGCGAGGTTGCCCGGGTTTGCCGTGCAGAGGGCGCCCTCACCATGCACTTCGAGTATGACGGCCCCTCCATGATGTTCTTCAAGGTCTTCGACGAGGAAGGCCGCCGCTTGGAGTGCTGCCCTGGAGGGGGTCGTCGAGATGGCGCGGCGGCAGGGGCAAGGTCTGCCATTGGCCTTGCCGGCGGTTCCTCTGGCAGCAGCGGCAATGCTCGGGAGTCCATCAACTCTCGCAAGCCCTACGAGACTCCGGAGACGAGCGACGACAGCTTCGTGCCTCCGAGCTCGCGCTGTGCCCGGAGTGGAGCCGCAGCATCCGGTCGCCGCCGTCGCTGATCCTGATGGGGTTGGCGCCGGCCTCCCATGGCACACTATTGATGATGGCGTCGGCGGTGTTGGCGTGTGTAGATAGGGCTCCTAGAAAATTCCTCCTTTTGTTCCATGCGAGGAATCGAGATGGACCCCGTGGGGGCGTGTAAAGGGTCTGTAATGTCTTTTGTCGATATCTTCCTTATTATGAAGATTTACGAACGCATGTCCTGCTTCGGCTTAATCTCCCCTTTCAATCTTCGCGGTAGCTTGGTGCTCTACGCAGACAGGTCCCGGTCACCAGGCGGGCTGCAGCCGTTGTTGGTATGCCAGGTGGCGATGCCGTGGTCAAGGCCAGGAGGTGAGCGACCTGAGGTCTAGTAAGAGCTCGTGAGGCGCGATGCTCAAGTGGTCCCCTTTAGCATGCAAGCAGCTACCTAAAGGTGGGAAAGGGAGGCGATGTTGCCGCAACAAGGCTGCAAGAGATGGGAATCCTATGCCGCGGCGCGCGGCTGACTCGGATGCGGAACTTATCTTCGTAGTCCAGAGTCGATTCCTTGCGCAACACTAGGCTCCTTGTGCGTTGGCGACTGTAGTGTAACCAGGTTAGGCCCATGCAAGAGTCCCCATCTTCCCCACGCTCTTTCGTGTGCTCTACATCCTCTGGTCCCGGCCCTCGAGCGAGCTCAGCCGCCGCTGGTATGCCAGGTCGCGATGCCGTGGTCAAGGACAGGGGGTGAGGGCTGGAGAGCTAGTAAGAGCTCCTGAGTCGTGATGCTCAGGAGACCCCCATTTCAACGCGCAAGTGAATTACATGGGAAAGGAAGGAGCCCACGGTGCCGCCGCTATTGCCCTCCGGAGGTTCCTGCAGGTTAGCGTGAGGAGGGGTACGAGTTGCAACCACGCTTGCCGGTTTGCCACCGGTCGTTCCGCAAGAAGATGAAGGCACTGAGGGTCTGGTGAGGTGACGTGCGCGGGTGTGCCGTGTGCCAGAGCTCAACCGCTCAGATTTGTCGGCGTTGCCGGAACGGACCCGAGCATAAGCGCCGTGCCAGCATGAGTAGCCCCCGTTGCAAGGTGAGCAAGGGGCCGATCAAGCAGGGGATGACTATAAATAACTCATGCATGGGAAGCAAACTAGCTCAGATGGATGCGAGAACGATACATGCCACTCGGACGGACCTGAGCTGCCAGGGGATGATGCAACCCGAGGGGCGCCCCTAGTAGAGTAAGCTAAAGATGCAAAAGGATACATGCCGCGGGGACAGGCCCGTGCGACCTAGGAATAATGCAGCCCGAGGGGCGCTCCCGGCTAAATAAACATGGAAAATATCACCTGGTTCCATTTTCGAAGGAGTGTTGGGGTAGGAGAAGACGCGTGACAAAGGAGTCGCTCCTCACGAGCCATCAGGGCCCCGAGCCTCGGGAGGCTCCGGGAGCTCGAGTGGTTCCTTAAGGACCGTCTCCATCTCCGCCAGGACTGCGTGATGCCTGGCCTCCTGAGTTGCCAGCATGCTCTGTAGGTTGCGCTAGATGGCGGCTGCCACGCTCGGCAGGCCTAATGGCATGTGGACGTAGCTGTGAGGTGGACCCTCGCATCGCCCTGTGCACGAAGGCCAGAAGCACTCCTGAGACGCGACTCTGTTGAGCCCTGGGATGTCGATGCAGACGCGCAGCCCGCCATCTTCACCTGGATGGGGAGCTGCGCCTGGTGGGCGGCGGTCGCCGCGCATGGTCCTTGCTTGTTGAAGCTCCTGGGTGGCCTTGTTGATGAACTCCTGGGCGCCGGGCGCTCCTCGCCCGGTGCCCTCCTGAGGGAAACGTGCCGCAAAGCACGCCTCCACGTGGTGCCCGAGCGCCTCCCTCGTGATGTTGGCTAGATCTGAGGCCCTCCAGAAGAGAGCCCCCGAGCCCAGCCTGAGGAGGGCGCCGGGCGCGCCTACCTATGCGAGGGACGGATGCGCCCCAAGTGCGGGCGCTGATCCCGAGGCGGCGCCGTTGGAGACACCGCCCTATGCGGAGTAGCTGCTTCTTCTTCTTGGGGATGGCCTCTGGTAGGTATATGGTGCCTTGGTTGTCAGGGTCTTCGATTGCTGCATCTTGGAAGGCGCGCTCAAGGGAGCACACCGCATCTCTTTCTTCGCAGGGGACTGTGATGATTCCGCCGCTTTCTGGCATCTTGAGGACGTTGTAGCCGTGGTGGGTTACTGCCATGAATTTAGCTAATGCCGGATACCCAAGGATGGCGTTGTACGGCAGACGGATGTGGGCGACGTCGAAGTCAATGAGCTCGGTGCGGTAGTTGTCACGCTGGCCAAAGGTGACAGGGATGCGGACTTGCCCTATTGGGGTGGTGAAGCCGTCGGTCACTCCTGAGAAGGGCTTGGTGGGCTGTAGCTGATCGTATGGCACTTGAAGGCTGTCAAACGTCTCGACGGATAGGACGTTAAGCCCTGCACCGGCGTCGATGAGAGTCTTGGTGACTTGGACGATGCTGATGACGGGCGAGCAGAGCATCGGGAGGGCACCAGCAGTGGCCACTATCGGCGTTCTGGGAACGGGGGTCCCCAGACTTGCCTGCCTGCAGAACACGGCGTGGCTCTGCGAGCGGGCCCGTACGACCCATCTTCACCAACAAGCATTGAAGACCCTCGCGAGGGGCCAAGCCTCGTGAGGCGGATGACGCAAGACCTCCTCGGGAGCGGCCTCACCAGGTTGGCTCGCGAGGGGCGGAGAGATCAAGGCAAGGCAAACCTTGCGAGGTTCTCGTGACGTGAGCCGTGACGATCGAGAGCAGGCGGGCGCCAGCGCGCACAGTGTCCTTGTTTCCTCTTTGGTGCTAAGGAGGCAAGCGCAGACGAGGAGTACCGAGGCGTCAAGCAAAGGTTTCCATATCGGTGCAACGAGACCAAGACTAGTAGGACGGCAGGACGGAGGTCATCATGGAGCCCAAGGCGGCGTCACCACCAGAGCCTTTTGTCAGGAAAGCTTCTACTACCTGTCCCCTTGCAAATTAGCCGTTGTTGGCTCCCTTCCCGCTCAATATGTGGGGAGAGGACCAGGGCCTCGATAAATAGGACTAGCCACTATAGTAGGAGGCATCTCATCTTGAGTAGTCCTCACCCACACAAGTTCACCAAGCACAAGAACACCTCGCCTCAGGAGGCTGTTCTTCCCCTTGTACTGTTCATTTTCAGCCCAAGGGGCAATCCACCACCCCACACTGGAGTAGGGTATTACACCACAACGGTGGCCCGAACCAGTATAAATCTTGTGTCCCTTGTGTTGCGAGTTCGTCGAGCTAGCCTCTGAGATCGTAGCGAGGTTAGGGCGTGGATCGGTAGGGGGAGATCTTCGTGGGCACCCCAGTGTTCGAACCTTGAGGGTTTTGCCGGAACCCGAGATCCGACATTTGGCGTGCCAGGTAGGGGTGCGCCGAATCTTTCCTTCCGTCGCTCCGCGTCCCGTTGCTTCCTCATCTCCATGGCGGACGCTCGCCGAGCACACGCTGAGCGCCGGGCTGCCCTCGCCGCCCGCGTTGCTCAGACGGCTCCCGTTGGCGGGCCACCCCGTCGTTCTCCGTCACCTGCCGCTAACGCCACCATCGGCTCGGCGGGGAATGAGCAGCAAGCATCCTCGTTGCACCCCTCGGTGCGGCGGGACGGCCGCACCACCACTACATCAGTGACCCCGGCCGGTTCATCATCCCACGCTCGTCGCGCTCCCGTGGACGCGCAGGCCGCGCTGTGCATGGCGCGCGAGCTCCTGGGCTACCGCCCCGTCTACACTTTCCTAGTCGAGAGGCGCGATGCGCGGGAAAAATCACACTTGACGTGGTATTCGGCACGCCGGAGAATTATCGGTCCGAAGAAATCACTTTCCAAGTGGCCCCTTTCAGCAGCGGATACCACGCCCTGTTGGGGCGGGACACTTTTACACGCTTCCAAGCTATACCTCATTACGGGTATAGGAAGCTCAAAATGCCGGACCGAATGGTATAATCACTCTCGTCAGTGATTCGGACATAGCACTCCGCGCTGAAAACAAAACAACATCCCTTGCCCTTGAGGCGCTATCCGAAGCCCTCGCGGCCGAAGAACTGACTGCACTACGCTCCACGGTGGACAGGGACGATGTGATCCTCGACAAACGCCCCAAATCCACCTCCTTCAAACCAACAGAAGAAATAGTCAAATTCCTGGTCCACCCAACGGACCCCAAGAAGACAGCTTCTATCGGAGCGTAACTGAACCCAATAGTTGACGCCGCACTATGAGAATTCCTGCGTGAAAACTGGGATATATTCGCCTGGCACCCTTCAGACATGCCAGGAATCCCACGCGAGCTGGCCGAACATAGCCTCAATATATTAAATGGGTTTAAACCGGTTAAGCAAACACTGCGGCGCTTTTTCGAACCCAAGCGACAAGCCATGGGGGAGGAACTGGTCAAGCCTATCGAGGACAGATTCATTAGAGAAATTAAACATCTGGAATGGCTGGCAAACCTGGTGATGGTACCAAAGAAGGACAAATCCTGGCGCCTGTGTGTCGATTTCAAAGACCTCAACAAGGCTTGCCCCAAGGATCCCTTCCCCCTCCCCCGCATTGATCAAATCATTGATGCCATAGCAGGACACGACTCACTATGCTTCCTCGATGCATACTCCGGATACCATCAAATCAAAATGAAGGAGTCTGATCAAGCTGCAACAGCATTTATCACCCCATATTGGCCATTCTGCTTCAATACCATGCCCTTCGGGCTCAAGAACGTCGGCGCCACATACCAACCCATGATTCAAACATGCCTGGAGAAACAGATCGGCAAGACGGTAGAAGCTTACATCGATGACGTCGTCATCAAAACTAGGCACGTCGAAACACTAATAGACGACTTACGTCTTACATTTGACAACCTCCGTGCGTATGACATTAAGCTCAACCCGGAAAAGTGTGTCTTCGGCGTCCCCGCTGGAAAACTGCTGGGTTCATCATTTCCAATAGAGGAATCGAAGCAAATCCAGCCAAAATCCGAGCTCTGTCACAGTTGGCTACGCCAACAGACCTCAAACAAGTCCAAAAACTAGCGGGTTACGTGGCAGCGTTAAGTCGCTTTATCTCCAGGTTAGGAGAAAAGGCACTTCCACTATATCGCCTCTTGCGGCGCACCGATAACTTCGAATGGACAGACGTGGTGACTGCAGACTAGAGGAAATAAAGGCCCTCCTAGCAAGCAACCCAATCCTGGCCGCGCCAAACACTGGCGAACCCATGTTGCTATACATATCGGCAACACATCAGGTGGTGAGCGCCGTCCTCGTCGTCGAACGAGAATAGGACAGACTCAAATTTCCGCTCCAAAAACCAGTATACTACGTATCTACTGTCCTCACACCATGCAAATCCCGGTACCCCCACTACCAAAAGATAGCATATGCGGTCTTCATGGCATCTCGAAAGCTACGGCACTACTTCCAGGAGTGTTCAATCACGGTGGCCTCTGAAGTCCCACTCAATGATATAATAAACAACCGCGACACCACGGGACGGATCACCAAATGGGCCATAGAGCTACTTCCATTTGACATAACATACAAGCCACATCGAGCCATCAAATCCCAAATGCTGGCTGACTTCGTCGCCGCATGGACAGAGGCCGAACTCCCTAAAGAGTATGGCGCATATTCCAACTGGGTGATGTATTTTGACGGCTCCAAAATGCTGGCGGGGCTAGGAGCGGGAGTCGTGTTAACATCCCCCACTGGGGACGTCGTCCAGTATGTACTCCAAATACTATTCACAGACTCCAACAACGTGGCCGAATACGAAGCCCTATTGCATGGTCTTCGTATGGCCACATCAATGGGCATACAACACCTAGAGGTGCGCGGGGACTCAAACCTCACAATATCTCAAATAAACGAAGACTTTGATGCCAAAGATTGAAAGATGGCAGCCTATCATAATGCCGTCTTAAAAATGTCGGCTCGGTTCGAGGGGCTCGAATTTCATCACGTCGCCCGAGAAAGTAATCAGGCAGCGGACGTCCTTGCTCGCATCGGCACCAAGAGCGATCCTGTCCCACCCAACATTTTCCTGGAAAGGCTTTTTAAGCCATCCGTGGTGTGGCAAGGGGAGGGCGGCAACAACAGTCCAGATCCGAATACAACCCCAGACCCCGAGCAGACCGACAGTATCGGGGGCTCAGCCACCGAAATAACACCGTCGAACCACCTCATTATGGCCGCCATTGCCCCGTGGACCGAACCCTTCTCAGCCTACATTGATAGGAAGGAGCTTCCCGAAGACCAGAATGAGGCTCGCCGCACTGTCCGGCGTTCGAAGGCCTACAAGGTCCATGACGAAGAGCTCTACAAGACAAGTACCACCGGAGTACTTCAAAGATGTATCTCCGAGGAAGAGGGGCGGTAGCTTTTAGCGGAAATTCACGCTGGTCTGGGCGGACACCACGCCGCAGCTCGGGCCCTTGTTAGCAAGGCCTTCCGTAATGGGTTTTATTGACCGACAGCCCGGGCAGACGCGCAGGACCTTGTCCAGCGCTGCGTCGGATGCCAACTCTTCGCCAACCAAAGCCACATGCCCCCAATTGCCTTACAAACTATCCCCATTACTTGCCCTTTCGCGTTTTGGGGACTGGTTATGGTCGGACCCCTTAAAGGGGGAAGCCATAAGAAAAATATATGTTGGTCATGGTGGACAAATTCACTAAGTGGATAGAGGCTAAACCGGTCAAAACGGCTGAGTCCGGCCCGGTGATAGAATTCATATCCGGTGGTGTGCACCATTATGGTGTCCCACACAGCATCATCACCGACAACGGCTCCAATTTCACAGCCGACGTGGTAAAAACCTGGTGTACTAATCTTGGCATTAAACTCGATTACGCCTCTGTCTACCACCCACAAACCAACGGTCAAGTCGAACGAGCCAATGGTCTTATCATGAGCGGCATTAAGCCTAGACTAGTGCGGTCTTTGAGAGAATCAAACAAGCACTCGGTGGAGGAGCTCGACTCCATACTCTGGGGGCTGTGGACCACGCCCGACCGTACTACCGGATACACACCTTTCTTCATGGTGTATGGCACGGAGGCTGTATTGCCCTACGATATTATCCACGACTCACCTCGAGTAAGAATGTACGAAGAGAGAGAAGCCGAGCTTGATCGGCAGGACAACCTAGATGCCCTGGAAGATGAGCGTGATGTCGCAAAAGCCCGTTCAGCGTTTTACCAACAGCAGGCTCGAAGATATCAAAGCAGAGAAGTACGGGCCAAGACCTACAACATTGGCGAACTAGTTCTACGCCTGCCGGAGAAGAAAAAGGACAAACTCAAGCCCAAATGGGAGGGTCCCTTCATAATTGACGAAGTTCTCACCGGAGGGGCGTACCATCTTTGCGATGCATCAGACAATCGCCTCGAGCCGAACCCCTGGAACGCGGCCAGACTCCGAAGATTCTATCCCTAGCGGCGAACTCCTTGTTCGACTCCTTCTCCCCTATAGTTTCCATTAATTTTTTCTCTCTTTTTCGGTTACTTTTTCTTCTTTCTCGCTTTAAAGCTTTCGTGCGGTTAGACCGCACACCCCAGCTGACGCATACATCTTCACATATGTACGCCCATCATACCTGGGGACTTCTTGGACAGAAGTTTTTTATCATTCCTTGAGCATCAAGCTCTTCACATATGAGTTTTTTCCATATGTACCTTTTCTTCGCCACTATATGCATTGATATGACTTAAGTTTTGGCCAAGCTGGGTTGCCTGGCTCCTGTGCTTATGCCCTACATCCCCGTTAGTTCGGCTAGGGCATAAAGGGAGCACCTCTGTGATTGTTACTGCCGGGTCATCCGGATGTGTACCTCAGACTGGGTGAAGCCGAAAGCTAGCGTTCTTAAGGGAATATTCGGTCGGCGAATTAAAGATGTTTTTTGCACTCACTCCATTGTGAACCCCCATAAGTTATACACACTGTGATTTTCACATCACAATTCGGACATGCACACTAATGCGTGCACACCCATGGAAAGGAACCCTTAACGAAACTATTCTCTCTAGAAGATGTTTCTTACAATCTTAATGTAATATAACATAGCTAGCCGGATACAACTTGTCTGTTCAAGCAACTATGACCCATACGCCTAGTTCCCACGCATACTCCGGTCTATTCGGCCGCGCGGGTATTCGGAAACACTCCGCACCTTCGGGTCCAGAGGCTAAAGCGAAAAGGTCTGCCATGACAAATGTTATACAATTTAGCTAGAGTTACATGTATCAAGGAAAGTACATAGTCACTTGGACTCAAACACTTCCTCCTCTACACCGTCCAAAAGACGGTCTAACTTACAATCCTGTTGGGAATATTTGGCGGCCACCTCTAGTTGGTCATATACCAAACTAACGGGAATTTCTTTCCCATCCGACCCTAGCGGTCTGACACGGGCCATGTGATTAGGATCCTGCTTGGTATATCGCGTCTTCACCATGGCCCAAGCCTCTCGCGCACCCTCTCGACAGGATGGTATCTTCCATAGTCGGATAAGCCGCCGCTCTCCTTTGAACAGCTCTACAAGCTCCTCCATACTTCCTGGAGGGGAGGCGGACGGCCATAGGGCATGGCAATATTCTGCATCGCCAGTCGAGCCTGTTTGTGCACATGTGACAGCCTTTGCAGCATCTCATCTTGAGGACGGCCCGTCACTTGATGATCCGGACACCTCCTCTTCAGGACGGCCCGTCAATATACCTGCAATCATAACTATATCAGTTCCATTTAAGTCTGAACTACTTTGAAAATAGTTCAGATACATACTGAATATGCTGCCCCGCAACTTCTTGTTCTCCTTCAGGGAGTTGGCTAGCTGGGCTCGCACATATTTCAACTCTTCACCCAATGCAGTGTTGGAATCCTGTAGCTTGTTTTTTTCGTCCCTGACTCGGGTCAACACACGCTTGCCTGTGGCGTGTAGCCTATTCGCCTCTTTTTCCCCCTCTTGGGCGATCTTCAACTTCTCTTCAAGTTGATCGGGCGATCCTATTACGCGATAAGCAACAGTATTAGTACAGTTGGTATACACTTATTGTTCCTCGATAGAGGGGACTATTACCAGATGACGCCGTCTTGAAGTTTTCCAGCTCGGCGGTAGCGGCATTCTGCTGCGCCCGACACTGCTCCAGCTCTTGGCTTAGCAGGCCATTCTTCTTTGTAAGAATCTGGTTATACAATGATCCTTAAATCAGTTGTACCAACTGCTTTCAGTCCCGGGGGCTACGGGCATATGGTTATCCTTTTTGGACAAAGAAAATTTACCTGCACATAAGTCAAATGTTGCTTTGTGGCTTTTCTTAGCCCATCTCGAGCAGCTCGGATGTATGCGTCCGAAGAGTTGAAGGCATTGAATGCCTCTCCCGAGAACTTTGGGTCTCTTAAGACAGCCCTGCAGCGCCGATGATTCATGGCGCTCTCTACTTCCGAGTTGGTAAAGGACACGTCTTCCAAACCCTCGGCCGAAGGACAGTTCGAGGTTGTCCCCATAGCGGCCCCCACCCTTCCGATGGGATCTAAATCCCGTTTGTTGGGAGTGCGGACGGCCGAATCCCCGGACATAGTCTGACGAACCTTTTTCCTGATACAGGACCAACATAACAATTATGGTTCGGTACAACTGCCAAAGCATACCTTCAAACCCATACCTCTTCGGTGAAGGACCGGCCTTGTCTTCACCGACCTTCCTTTTCGAGGCCTTGCCCGGCACGGGAGCCGCTCTTCTTGGAGTCATCCCTGACATAGCATGACGTGTCGAACGCCTCCCCTTCGTAGCATGAGACAATGCGGCGGGTGAGGCAGTGCGAGGAAATCCTTTCGAAGGGGATTTCTCCTGATTACTTATGTGGGAAGCGGGAAGAAGACCAGGATAATCGGCGATGATGGCCAGTTCTATGCCGTCATAGCTAGTCTGGTAAAACACCCCTTCCGCGAGTACCACGAATATATCCGGGTCCTTTTCGAACCCAAGATCAAGCTCCCGGTTGTGGCTCTCCGGCTGTGGGGCAGGGCTGCTAAACCCCTCAGTTACCTTCCGCCAGTGATGTTCCAAAATAGACGAAGGAGGAATTCATCAAAGATGGCTATGAGAGTGGAGTGAATAAAAGCAAAGGGGTTAAGACTTACCTAGCCGGGAGGGTTGTACATGGAGCACCCATCTCTCCGATTGATGCGGAGAAATTCTTCTTCCTCCCCTTTGAACAGCTTGGCCAGTATCTTGGCTAGAGTGGCGGGAGTGTCCGGACCTTTCCGACCACAACGGGAGGCGTCGTCATCCCCATTGTAGTGCCACATTGGGAGCCCTCTGTATTGAAGTGGCTGAACCCCTCGCACTATAGAGGTCGCCATTACCTCTACTATTGTAAAGCCGGACTGGGCAAGCATCCTTATCTTGACCAGGAGCTGGCGGACTTCCGCACTATCCTCCTCCTCAAGACTTCGGGGACGCCAGCTATGACTTTCTTCAACGGAACGCTTGCAAATTTCGGGAGACCCCTGTGAATGGGGTCGGGGAGAGCGACGTCTTCTATATAGAACCATTCAGAAGGCCATTCTTTGGATGCCTTCCTAGGTGTGCCAGACAGGTGTCCTATATCGGCGACACGCCATACTTCGGCTGTGCCCACTTCAAATATTGACCATTGGTGGTTACGCGGGACAAGGCAGAACAACTTTCTCTATAGTTCAAAATGGGCCTCAATGCCCAGAAACAGTTCGCACAACGCGACGTATAGCCCGCAATGTGCAAAATGGAGGCCAGGGTAAAATTGTGCAGCTGAAGGCCATAGTATTCCAGAAGCCCCCGGAGGAACAGATGGATTGGAAAACCGAGGCCCCTTAGCAGATAAGGGATAAAACAAACTTGTTCCCCCCGGATGGATTGGGAAAATCCTCCGCCTGGGTCTCACCGTTAAGGGAGGCTTGCCCTGCTCGAACAGGGACCAGATCTGCGGGGGGTAGGAATCCTTGTGTTTGTAGCTTCTTTAATTGGCTCTGGGCCACTGAGCACCTCTCCCACTCGCCTCTCTCTGAGTAGAAGGAGGAACTGGGAATGTTGGCCATGTTGGAATGGCTTCTCCTAGTAGTCTTTGGGGATTTTCCTCCGCGAGATGTTGAATGGATCCAAGATCCAATCTCTTTAAATAGGCGCTCTTCCTGGCCTAAACGGGGTGTTATTTGGAAAAATACCCTGACCCCTGCATTCGCTCAACACGTGGAGGACGAGGTTATTAAACATGGAGAAGTCGAAGGGAGACATTGAATCTATGGCCGAATACACTACGTGGAAACCATTAAAGGAGGAACCCGGCTTGCAATGCCGAAGACAAATCGTGTGCCCGACACCTCGTTATTGAAGACTGGTTCGGGGGCTACTGAGGGAGTCCTGGACTAAGGCGTCCTCAGGCGTCCGACCTCTTATCCATGGGCCAGACTGATGGGCCGTAAAGACGTGAAGGCCGAAGACTATACCCGTGTCCGGATTGGACTCTCCTTGGAGTGGAAGGCAAGCTTGGCGACCAGCTATGAAGATTCCTTCTTATGTAACCGCCTCAATGTAACCCTAGATCCCTCTGGTGTCTATATAAACTGGAGGGCGTAGTCCGGAAAGGATATACTCATTACCATAGTCATACAGGCTAGACTTCTAGGGTTTAGCCATTACGATCTAGTGGTAGATCAACTCTTGTAATACTCATATTCATCAAGATCAATCAAGCAGGAAGTAGGGTATTACCTCCATGGAGAGGGCCCGAACCTGGGTAAACATCGTGTCCCCTGTCTCCTGTAACCATCGATCCTAGACGCACAGTTCGGGACCACCTACCCTAGACCCGCCGGTTTTGACACCGACAGCGGGTACTCCTGGTCGTCCCCAACCAGGAGGCGGAGAACCGCGGCCAGCTCACCGTCGGACAAGGCCTTCGGGCTCAGGAGAACCTTGTCCTCTTCGTCCCCAAGCTCCCACAAGGCGCGCGTATGGGCCTGAAGCGGGGCTACGCGCAGCATCAAGAATTCCCTCAGGAGCATGGCCCCTGTCACCTTGGTCGCCTTCGCGTTGCCCGGCTTCAGGTCGGTCTTCATCTGCTCCAGCACCAATGTTGCCCGCTCATCGGTGAGCTTCGCGCAAGACCACCCCTTGTCAGACTGGGCATCTCCGTCGGCAGCGTCAAGCGTGGGTGGACGCATTTAGCGTCCATCATGGCCCACTTGCTCCGGACGCCGTCGACTTTCATCCCCGTATTCGAGATCGAGTTGGCCATGCCGGCCGCGATGAAGTTGGCACACCCGGAGGTGTGACCATCATTGATGCGGAGGAAGAAGAAGTGGCACAGAAGAGCCACGGACGGCATCACGCCGAGGTACGCCTCGCAGTAGTAGGCAAAGATCGAGAAGAGAAGGACGGAGTTGGGATGAAGATGCAGCGCCTGCAGCCCATAGTGGCCGAGGACCTCATAGAAGAAGTAAGAAAAGGGGGGAACCAGCCCTGCGATGATGCTGCTCGTGAATAAGCGAAAGAAGGTGCTCCTCTCAGGCTCCGGCACGTCGGAGGCAGCCCGGAGCTCCGTCTTCCCCCTCTTGTTGCTTTCCCCCACCGTCAGCATGCGCGTGGCGGCGAGGCTCTTCTCCGAGACGTTGGGCGCGTCGAGAGCTGGCTTGTACCAAGCCGGCGATGAGGCAGACTTGACCTTGCGAGGCGCCATTGGTCGCTGATGTGGTAGAGGATGGAAGCTGATCTGGAGATTTCGGAAGCAGGGCACAAGAAAGGCGATCTGAGCGAGGCGAAAGGAAGCAGTGAAGGCAAGTGCTGTCTACGCTAGTGTCACAGCCTCAGATCAGCTCTTGTTTGACTTTGCTCGCTCATCACGTCATCATGTTTATTTCCAAAAGAAACTTGAAATGGGGATGTTGAAACCCTAGCACTAAATGAATTCAACTAGGATCAAATAAACAATATTTTCAATGAACCCAAAATGCCCTTTGAAAATGTTCATTATTTTTGATAAAGTTGAAAACCTCTATAAAAAATGATGCCAATATTTTAGGCCATTCTGGATTTTCGAATAATCCATATTGTATTTGAATTGGGACATTTAAATACTATTGTCAGGACCCCGATTCCAAGTCACATCGATCTAGCCGGTAACACCTCATATCACTTTGCGGCCTCACGCACGTTATTCCCACGGGTGTCGCCTTACCATGGCCCTGGACCGTTTGCGCCTTTTGGCTCACGTATATGATAGCGTCGCTAGCATCCATATGACAGAGAACCCGGGCCGACATGACTAGTCGTGAATCCAAAGTGGCACTAACTTATGGGGACAGGCATACATGAATCAACATCGAGCATGTCGGTCAGCAGCGTGCAAATCCGGGTTGTAGCACTGGGCTAACAAGACTCCGGTGAACCGGGCTGTAGCAGGCTATGCAGGACTCCGGATGTCACCGCGTGACATTTCCCGGAAGGGACAGACACAGGAACGAAGTGAATCACATGCCGGCCAGTCAAGTGTTCCGGAGCAGTAGTGTTGGGCTAGCAGGACTCTGGTGAACCGGGCTGTAGCGGACTACTATGGCTCATGGAAGCACAAGACTACATTTCCCCATAAGAGAGGCTACCAAGGATAAACAACTAGGTTGTCGGATCCCACACATACCAAGCATTTAAGTCATACACACAATATGCTCGATATGTGCAAATACAACATGGCATCACAACATGACTCTACAACTCAAGTATTTATTCATTAGGCTCCGAGGAGCCAAGTATTACAAACATGGGTCTCATGACCCCAACATCTAGAGCATACAAACAACAAGCACATGCGAAAGCTTAACTTGTCTGAGTACAGACAACTACAAATGAAGAAGGCTGAGAAGCCTGACTATCTACAAGACCCTGCCGAGGGCACAAGATCGTAGCTGAGGTAACAAGCTAAACGTCGAAGTCCACGCGGAACTACTAGCGAGACTGACGTCTCTCTGCAAAACCATAAAATAGGCAAACGTGAGTACAAATGTACCCAGCAAGACTTACATCAGAACTAACTACATATGCATCAGTATCAACAAAGGGGGATGGTGGAGTTTAACTGTAGCAAGCCAGCTTTGACTCGGTGGCTATCCTAAACTACGACTGCAAGTAACTCTTTTGAGGTGGCGCACACAAGTCCACATATTCACCATATCAATACACCACTATGTGTCCGCTCCCGTCTCCCTACGAGAACGTCATCCATAGCACTCACGCTTAGAAGTTTTGGGCATTTTCTGGAATTTCCTGAATTAATAAAAACACCAGAAAAGCTTTATTGCGTCAGCATGATAGCAGCATGATGTCAGCAGGTCAACTGGGGCTGTTCCAGGTCAAACCTGACGTGTGGGGTCCACACGTCAGTGACACAGGGGCTAAACCCGGTCAAACCCAATGCTAATTGGGTTTGACCCTGCGGTAGGGCCCGCTATCAGTGGCTGTTAGGGTGATTAGCTGGTTGGGTTAGCGCCTAATGACGTCCACGTCATCAGTCACCGGAGTTTCGCCGGCGACGACCATTTCGCGCGGCGGAGATCGGCGGGACTCCGCTATAGCCCATGGTTTGAGGTGGGACTCCGCCATAGCCCATGTTTCACCGAGATCCTGAAAATACTAGGAGCACGGTGCCACGCTTGGTTTCGGGCCTCAGTGGCTGCGGTGACGGCAGCGACATCGCCGGCGGCGTGGAGTTCTCGGCCAAGACGGGGTTATGGCCTAGAGGTTGAAAGCGACCAGGGGAGAAGGGGGAAACAACTTGGGGGCTCACTGCGGTGACGTAGGGATGGCCAGCGTGCTCGGGGAAGCGTCGGAGGTGGCGAATCGACCGGCGAAGTCCGGCGAGCAGATGCGGTGGTGACGAGCTCGAACACGACGGCATGGTGATCCTCGGCTTGCGTGGCTTGGCGAGGAGGAAGAGGGGGACCAAGCGGAGCCTCTGAGCGCGTTGGCGAGGCGAGGTAGTGGCTGTGGCCACGACAACAGCGAGAGGCGGTGACGACGGCGCTCTGCGCAGGTGAGAGAGAGGAAGCAGAGGAGAGGAGGGCCATGGGGAAGAGTGAGAGGGGTCAGGGGTTGCGTGGCGTCACCAGAGAAAGCCAGGGCGTCGAGGGGGAGCGGCAAGCAGGAGGTGGTCGGGGCGCGTGTGCGCGCACGGCGGCCACACGCCCTCCTGCCTACTGGCAGGAGGTGGAAGACGACAGGGAGGAGCCCTTGGTGGGCTGAGCTGGCTTTGCCCAGCTGGCTGCTACGGTCCCCGGCCAGGTGGGCTTTGCCAGGTAAGTTCCTTTCTTTTTATTATTTCCTGTTTTCTATTATTTCTGTAACTTCAGGGCTTTATTAAAAATGCCAGGGCATTTCCAAAATTCATGAAACTAATCATGGCTACTGTTTAGAATATATCCAACAATAAACATTTTAGTTTATGATTATTTGAGCATTTAAAATATTTTATAGCATTGAAATGCCCAAATGCAAATACTATATGATTTAATTCAATGACCCTCTCTTGTCCTAGAAAAGTGTGCACCATTTTTGTCAGAGGATCTAGACCAAGGCAAAGATGATGAACATTTTATAAGGGCATTTCGGGTTCACTAAAAATAATTTTAGTAAACCCTAGTTGGTTTCAGGGGGGTGCTGGGGGTTCTGTCATCCCCATTTCAACTTTCTGTGAAAAGTAAACATGATGCAACACCAGATGCTAGCACTAGGAATTACCAGAACTAGGGATGTGACAACTCACCCCCACTAAACAAGAATCTCGTCCCGAGATTCAAGCGTAGGGTAAGATGAAGGGGGGACGCAAAATAACACAATCTTCATGATCCAGGTTGCATAATCTTCATTCAATCGTCATCTTTGTCTCGAAGTCTTGCTCTGAGAACTCCAACCAACATGACAACGCGAGGAAGAGGAAAAACTCTAGAAGGATTGATCTTCTCGAGATCGAACAGCTGATGATCAACTCACGGAATGAGACATTGAAACATCTCTCGAGCTGAGACATGAAACATACATCCAAAGGAATGGAGTGAAACGGATGACGAAGGTTCACTAGGTAGGAAACAATTCCACACTTAAGAAGGCGGTGAACGGTTGTCAACGTAGCGAGGACTTGAGTTGCCATGATACCCTAACGAGACATGTTGGAGGAGGTGACTCGTAGAATCATTACCTGAGGTGGAAAAAAGAATTACTTTTGATTCAGAGATCATTGAAACTCTTTATACCGGCCTAAGGCAATCACAATCGATCGTTTGGCGAAGTTCAAAGGAATGGCATATCCGGATTCGAATGGATGATGTGGACTACCTTGTTGAAGACAATGCAAGGAATGATTTTTGCTTATCATTAGAAATGGATGGGACCCATGGTTGGACTACTTTTGAAGATGATCCTGAGCAGCTTTGGCTGAGAAGGGCAGCCGATGGGAAATTTGCACAAGGCGGTGCAAGCTAGGAACAAAATGCAAATGTCGGGAATGTTCCAACTATCATATCTGCCTGAGATTCAGATCTGGTTAGTGTCAGTATATTCTATACTCATCAAGTCTAGAAAGAAAAATGAAAGTTTGCAACACAAATCGACGAGATGACGTTGCGAGATTCTCTGGGAGTGAACTACGATAGCAAGCTCCAAAATATGAGCTGGTTCTGCTACATACATGTGAACATGTTGTCCAAGACAAGAATGACCACATAGTAGTCTTATAATAAAACACTATCGAGTTCAGGTTAGGATCCATCATCAAGGATTTTGAAGTCTTTACGCGCGCTAGACTTCTTTGCCATGAACAAGTCAATCAGTGGCTTGGGGTGCTAGGGAACATATGGAATGAAGGTTGCAAGTATCCAAACCACAGGATACTTCGCACATATGCATGAATGACTTGGGATGATTCCAGAGGAAGCGAAAACAAGCTTTCTCGAATTCACGGCGGCAACTTGCATCGATTGCACGTGAACTTAGAGGAAGTCGCTACTTTCATCCAAACATATGCTTCATGAACGAAACACGAAGATAATGCTTATAAAGTTTCCAATACTAGCTGGATATGCAACACGAATCATGGAGAAGGTAGCAGTGTTGCTGATGGGCTCAACAACAATTCATCCAGGTTTCCATGGAGATGGAATACCATAATTATGTGAACAAGTGATAGCATTGGTCACACCCAAAAGATATAATGGTGTATGCTCAAGGAATCAACCACGAGTAAGACAACATTATGAACATCATTGGTTCTGATTTGATTTGATGATAGCCCATACTCAAATCAAAGTTTTGATACGACAATAGGTCCAACAACTGATCACAGGGACCAATCGATGAAGATATCATCTATCCTCAACACACGCAAATATATCCCTTGAAATGAACTAAGCTGGCAAGCTTTTATCTTCCAACTCTCCAAGTTATTGTTTAGCTTAAGCAACTAGCTCAGGGGATAACTGACACAAATTCTTGGAGAATGGCTGGTCTCCAAGAAACCAACTTGATCACGAACTCCACATAGCGGTCAGGTGACAACCTGGTAATACTTCCGAGAAGATATTCGGAAAATCACGAACCACCGATATGTTACTAAGCTCGAGAGCAATTTTGCTTTTTAGAGCAAGACGATATTGTCAAAAGAGCGAGTGATTGACGTAATCCTAACTCATTGATTGAAGAGTGCACCGGGAAATAAATACTAGGTAGCACAATCAGTCTTAGAATGATGATTTAAGAACCAACGCGCTAAGAATGAAATTATTGTCCTTTAACTACCAACCAACAAGGCTGCTAGGAGTATTGATTTCACACATGACGATTCACTTGTCGGCGTTCCGGTTACACTAACACGGAACCGAGGAATGAATAATGATGGTGAGAAGTATCACTGTATCAAGAGTTCATAGGATGGTGTGCAATTCCCATGGTAAGCTTAATATAAAGATGGTAATACTCCAAGGTAGAACAGAACAAAAGCTGGATTAATATTTGATCTACGGAACACAACTGCTTTGACCCAATCCTGGAAATGGATAAGGTACAGGAGTTTGTCTCTCCTAGTCATTTCGGAACAGAATGGCTTGACGGACCAAAGAATAAAAGGCATCGATAACATGAATGCACAACTACTCCTGACTATCAACTGATAGGCGAAGACCAAAATACAACTAAAGAGGGACAACTCAAGGGAACATATATCTTTCTGAGTTGTGGATGCATAGCTTAGTATGCCGAGCAAAGCTCAACATTTCTTCCGGATAACTCATGTAGAAAGGTAGAACTGGCAGATTCACAATGTAGAATGGAGAACTCATCAAGAGCACTCTTGTTGTGATCTTTGGTTCAAAGAACTTCTCCCATAAGCAGTTCATGGTATTTGGAAGAAGGAAATACCACGGACCTCGAGGACTATCGCAAGGGTTACTAATATCCTAAAGGAACTGGCAACACTATCAACACGAGGTAAGTAGAGTGAACCTTGGGCTTAAGAACCCAGAAATACAATACCTACATACTAAATGGCATCACGGGATGCTTTCGAGGATGGTGGCCAGAGTTATCACACTGGAAACACAAAACATGGCTAGATTACTAGGTGATTCTCTAAGACACCTGGGGTCATAATAATAGCTTCAACATATACGTCGAGGCAATGGAGGGCCTCAACACACCGATTAGTGTGCTTCATCTGGCCCAAAAGGATCATCGGGAATGGAAAGAAGGGATTTGCAAATGCATCAGACTATTTTAGAAACCTGGGATGACTCGGACAGCATAACGGCTGTAAATGCTCAAAAGGATTTGAGACATCCTGTAAAAATGGTGGCATAACCACTTAACATCACAATATCAAGGTTCTGAGATCAATTGTCAACACACGGAAGTAGTAGGAACTGAACTGGGGCTTGAAACCTTCAATCATATAAGTCTACAGATTAGCAACACGTGATCCTGATAGAAGATGAGAAAGCCTAGTTCTTAATCCCCGCAGAAAAGAAGAGGTTGACTCAGATCAGAAGGGCATAAGGTAAAGGAGTAAAAAGAGCCTTACGTTCCCTCCCACAATCAATTCCCCTACATATAACTAAAGCATTTCTAGACTCAACTTCTACCAGTTTGGCTTGGTAATCCCACAGGCAGTCAGGCTCTGATACCAAAGTTGTCAAGACCCCGATTCCAAGTCACATCGATCTAGTCGGTAACACCTCATATCACTTTGCGGCCTCACACACGGTATTCCCACGGGTGTCGCCTTACCATGGCCCGGGACCGTTTGCGCCTTTTGGCTCACGTATATGATAGCGTCGCTAGCATCCATATGACAGAGAACCCGGGCCGACATGACTAGTCGTGAACCCAAAGTGGCACTAACTTACGGGGACAGGCATACATGAATCAACATCGAGCATGTCGGTCAGCAGCGTGCGAATCCGGGCTGTAGCACTGGGCTAACAGGACTCCGGTGAACCGGGCTGTAGCAGGCTAGGAAGGACTCCAGAGGTCACCGCGTGACATTTCCCCGAAGGGACAGACACAGGAACGAAGTGAATCACATGCCGGCCAGTCAAGTGTTCCGGAGCAGTAGTGCTGGGCTAGCAGGACTCCGGTGAACCAGGCTGTAGCGGACTACTATGGCTCATGGAAGCACAAGACTAAAGCTATCACCGCCTCAGATCAGCTCTTGTTTGACTTTGCTTGCTCATTATGTCATCATGTTTATTTCCAAGAGAAACTTGAAATGGGGATTGTTGAAACCCTAGCACTAAATGAATTCAACTAGGTTCAAACAAACAATATTTTCAATGAACCCAAAATGCCCTTTGAAAATGTTCATGATTTTTGATAAAGGTGAAAACCTCTATCAAAAAGGTTGCCAATATTTTTAGGCCATTCTGGATTTTTGAATAATCCATATTGTATTTAAATTGGGGCATTTAAATACTATTAATATTTTTAAATGCTCCAACAATTCTGAAAATAGTTAAAGGCCTCTGTAATAATTCATTTAATGCCCACAATTATTTTCAGGATTTATTAAAATGATTTGGGCTATAAACTAAATCAAAACAAAATAACAAAAATAGAAAAGCAGAACAAATTATTCATAGAGAGAGAGAGAGAACGGACCTGGCGCCCACTGGTCCGGCCCCAGCATGGCCCAGTCCATCTGGCCATGCCAGTCGTCCCCTTCCTTGGGACAGAAGAAGGACGCCAGGCGTGTGCCCCTTGCGCGTGGCCACGCGCCTCGGCCACCTCCTGCTTCCCGCCGCCTCCCCGACGTCGCTCTGGACGCCCTTGACGTCGACACGCACCCCCCGACCCCTCTCACTCTTCCCCGAGGCCCTCCTCCCCTCTGCTCCCTCTCTCTCGCCCGAACCCGAGCGCCACCGTCGCCGCCGCTCGTTGCTGCCGCGCCCACCGCCGATGCCTTGCTTCCCCAATCAGTCCAGCACCTCCGCCACCTCGCACCACGCCTCTCAATCGAAGAAAGCTAACGCGGAGGCCCTGTGGAGCCGCCATCATCGCTATCTTCCTCGTCCCTGTCCGGTGATCGCCGTCGTCGATTCGCCGCACGCAGGACGTCCCCGAGCCCGCTGAGCTTGTCTATGTGACCGCTGTGAGCTCTCCGTCTTTTCCCCGACGTTATCTTCGTCGTTTGCGACCTCCAGTGTCCGTAACCGCCGTGGCTGAGCTTCCCCTGCCGCCGGCCATGTTGCCGTCGTCGTTGCAGCCACTGTAGCTCGAGCCTGAGCGCGTCACCGTGCTCAGCATGTCTGCAGGAGCACGAAGCACCCCACCGCTCGACCCGCCGTGCACCACAACGCCGATTCCGAGCTTGACCGAACCACGGCCGCCGCAAACCTCGTCGCCGGCGTTGATTCCGGCGACCCCCACGCCCAACTCCGCCTCCTCTTGATGCGGGCGAGGAAGGGCTATGCCCTGGTGCCCTCAGCACGCTAACCCGACGCCTCTAGCGCAAATCCGGCACGCCCCGCCCTGTTTTGTGGTCACCGCTGGCTGAACTCCAGCGAGGTCGACGTGGTCCCATCATTAGCAGCTAATGACATCGCTAATTAAACCTAGAGCCACTTAAAGACGGGCCCCACTTCCTAATTAACCACGGCTTAGTTTTGTTTAGACTAAACTAACCCCGCAGGGCCCACAGGTCAGTTTGACCTGGCCACGTCACCTGTTGAACGACCCCACACGTCAGCGTTGATTTGCTGACGTGGCTGTTGACCTGACCCCACCTGTCGGTGACCCAGACAACACTGTTTGACTGACCAGTGGACCCCACTGGTCAGGTTTGACCTGGTCAGCCACAGTTGACTTGCTGACGTCACAGTGACGCAACGCTGATGCAGTTAAACATTTTCTGGATTTTTTCTTATTCAGGAAATTTCAGAAATTAGTGCTAACTTAATAAATTCATAGAAATTAATCTGTAACTCCAAATGCAAAGTGCTATATATGAAAAATTGTCAGAAAAATCCAATCTATCCATCTGTACTGGTTTCATGCATGTTTAAACAAGTTAACTTGCTGTTAAGTGCAAAACATGATAAATTACTATTTAAGATCACAAATGAGTTTGAACTTTGAATCTTTGGTTCAAAATAGCTCAAACCCATCTGGTTGTAGTTGCATTAGCCCAACACACTCATTTTACCATGTCATGATCATGCATCATATTGTGCATTGCATTGATTGTGTTTCTTTCTTTGTTGCCGGTATTTGTCCCCTCTCGATAGACGTGGTTTCGACAATGAGATCGATGACACGGATGAAGAACTATACTATCTTCAAGAGTGCCAGGCAAGCAAAACCCCCTTGTTCATTGCGATACAATCCCACTCTCTCGCTCCTGCTCACTTTTACTGCATTAGGACAACAACGCCTCAACTGTTACATGCTGCGGTAGTTGAACCCCTTTCCTCTGCATGACCTGTCATTGCCACAGTAAATAGATGAAACCCACTAGCAAGAGTAGGAGTTGTTTGAGCCCTGATGTGCCTACTCATTCATGCTTTGTTGTTATGCCTGCTACTGCTTAGAGTTGAGTCGGGTCTGATTCATCGGGAATGAATTGGAATGGTGATGAACATGTCCTACTATGTGTGAACACAATTTGGTAAAGGTAGTGGTGAGAGGCCATGTAGGACTAAATGGTGGGTTGTCTCATTGAAACCATCCTCAGGAACTGAGTTCTGTGTTTGTGATCCATGAACAGCTGCTACCACACATTGGGATCCTTAATTGACTCTCTCGGCTTCTTAACCACCCTTGTCCTGTGTCCAGGAGTTGCAAGTAGTTTCTGGTGTTTGTAGTATGCTGGAGGCCGTGCGCAGCGCTGACCCGCGGGGTGGGCTGTGATGCGGTAGGCACGTGGCACGGTGTACCGGGCGCCCGTTTGGTGTCCCGGGAACCCTACTCACATCGTTCGGGGCCTTATGTGGAAACTTCGGCCGGACTCCCTGCGGATGGAACCTGAATAGGTGATAAACCTAGACTAGAGACTTGAGTGTTTAGGTAGGCCGTGGCCGACACCCTCGCCAGGCTTCCGCTTGAAGGTTGCCGAGATACATGACGTGTACATGGCAGTAAGTGGCACGAGCGTGTGTGAATAAGTACACCCCTGCAGGGTTAACATCATCTATTCGAATAGCGGTGTCCACGGTAAAGGACTTCTGGGTTGCCTATAACAGTTCATAGACAAGTGAAAGTCGATACTCTAAAATGCACAAGATAAGCATGAGTGCTATGGATGGCGTTCTCGTAGGGAGACGGGAGCGAATCCATAGTGGTGTATTGATATGGTGAATATGTGGACTCGTGTGCGCCACCTCAAAAGAGTTACTTGCAGTCATAGTTTAGTATAGCCACTGAGTCAAAGCTGGCTTGCTGCAGTCAAACTCCACCACCCCCTTTGTTGATACCGATGCATATGTAGTTAGTTCTGATGTAAGTCTTGCTGGGTACATTTGTACTCACGTTTGCTTATTTTATGTTTTGCAGAGAGACGTCAGTCTCGCTAGTAGTTCCGTGTGGACTTCAACGTTTAGCTTGATACCTCAGCTACGATCTTGTGCCCTCGATAGCATCTGGTAGATAGTCAGGCTTCTCAGCCTTTTTCATTTGTAGATGTCTGTACTCAGACATGTTAAGCTTTCGCATGTGCTTTGACATGTATGCTCTGAATGTTGGGTCATGAGACCCATGTTTGTAATATCTCACTCCTCGGAGCCTAATGAATAAATACTTGAGTCGTAGAGTTATGTTGTGATGCCATGTTGTATTTACACATATGGAGCATATTGTGTGTATGATTGAAATGCTTGGTATGTGTGGGATCCGACAACCTAGTTGTTTATCCTTGGTAGCCTCTCTTATGGGGAAATGTAGTCTTGTGCTTCCATGAGCCATAGTAGTCCGCTACAGCCCGGTTCACCGGAGTCCTGCTAGCCCAGCACTACTGCTCCGGAACACTTGACTGGCCGGCATGTGATTCACTTCGTTCCTGTGTCTATCCCTTCGGGGAAATGTCACGCCGTGAGATCTGGAGTCCTGCCTAGCCTACTACAGCCCGGTTCACCGGAGTCCTGTTAGCCCAGTGCTACAGCCCGGATTCGCACGCTGCTGACCGACATGCTCGATATTGATTCATGTATGCCTGTCCCTGTAAGTTAGTGCCACTTTGGGTTCACGACTAGTCATGTCGGCCCTGGTTCTCTGTCATATGGATGCTAGCGACACTATCATATACGTGACCCAAAAGGCGCAAATGGTCTCGGGCCATGGTAAGGGGACACCTGTGGGAATACCGTGCGTGAGGCCGCAAAGTGATATGAGGTGTTACCGGCTAGATCGATGTGACTTGGAATCTGGGTCCTGACAGCCAGCCTTTTGACAGTCGGGCAGTTGGCGAGGCAGCATGGGGAAGCGGAGACACCCACGTCCAATCAAACGCCACGCGTCGACCAAGGCCGCAGGCTATTGGGGCCCATGTCGCTCCACACTTGCCATTTGGCTTCGCCTCAAAGCCAAGCCCGAGCGCGCCTTGGGCCCGGGGGCTACTCTCGGCGTTCTGGGAACGGGGGTCCCCAGACTTTCCTGCGTGCGGCCCACGGCGTGGCTCTGCGAGCGGGCCCGTACGGCCCATCTTCACCAACAAGCATTCAAGACCCTTGTCGACGTTCTGGGAACGGGGGTTCCCAGACTTGCCTGCCTAGGGCCCACGACATGGCTCTGCGAGCGGGCCCGTACGGTCCATCTTCACCAACAAGCACTCACGACCCTCGCGAGGGGCCAAGCCTCGCGAGGCGGACTACACAAGACCCCTTCGGGAGAGGCCTCATCAGGTTGGCTCACGAGGGGCGGAGAGATCAAGGCAAGGCAAACCTCGCGATGTTCTCGTGATGTGAGCCATGACGATCAAGATCAGGCGGGCGCCAGCGCACACAGTGTCCTTGTTTCCTCTTTGGTGCTAAGGAAGCAAGTGGAGGCGCGGAGTACCAAGGCATCAAGCAAAGGTTTCCTTATCAGTGCAACAAGACCAAGACCAGCGGGACGGCAAGACGGAGGTCACCATGGAGCCCAAGGCGGCGTCACCACCAGAGCCTTTTGCAGGCGAAGACTGCTTTTGTGAGGATAAGCTGTACTAGCTGTCCCCTTTCAAATTGGCCGATGTTGGCTCCCTTCCCGCTCAATATTTGGGAAGAGGACCAGGGCCTCTATAAATAGGGCTAGCCACCAAAGTAGGAGGCAACTTAACTCGTCTCGAACTCATTCAGTTCATCCTCACATCCACCAAGCACAAGAACAACTCGCCTCAGGAGGCTGTTCTTCCCCTTGTATTGTTCATCCTCAGCCCAAGAGGCAATCCACCACCACCACACTGGAGTAGGGTATTACACCACAATGGTGGCCCGAACCAGTATAAATCGTGTGTCCTTTGTGTTGTGAGTTCGTTGAGTTAGGCCTTGAGATCTTAGCGAAGCTAGGACGTGGATCAGTAGGGGGAGATCTTCGTGCGCACCCCAGTGTTCAAACCTTGATGGTTTTGCCGGAACCCGAGATCCGACATTTGGCGCGCCAGTTAGGGGTGCGCCGTAGCTTTCCTTCCGTCGATCTGCACTCCGCCGCCACCATGCTCCGCCCCCATGGCAGGCGTCTCGCTCCCGGCTCCGATGGCTGACGCCGACGACGGGGCCAGGGGGCTTCGAGCCCCGGCCCCCGCCTTGCGGCAGGTGCAGTGGCCGCCCAAGTTCAAGCCGGAGATTCCATCGCGCCACGACGGCATGACGGACCCGTCAGCTTTCCTACTGGCATACGAGGAGGCCGTCCTCGAGGCCGTGGGCGACGACAAGGTCATGGCCAACTGGCTTCCCATGGCCCTCACTGGTGCGCCGCGCGCCTGGCTGCTCAACCTCCCCGGATCCACGGTGGCATCTTGGGAGGAGCTGTGCGGCCTCTTCACTGCGCACCACGCGGTCGCGGCCCTACTAGGCGGGTCTCAAGCACCGCCTTTAGATCGCCATATCAAGCCATTCCTTCGGCAGATCGGCGCCGCTTCCAAGCACTCGGGTGCTCCACCGGGCTGGGCTGCTGTAACGCCCCGAGACCGATGCTCCAGACGCCGTCCATATATTTCGTGTTCGCCGTGTGTTTTATTTTATTTGTTGCATTCATCATAGCATCATATACCTTTCCTAAACGGTGTTCTCATATTGCTATGTGAAGTCTCTTCATTCTTTAGCTCCATGTTCTTAACCGGTGATTTCTCATGAAGATGCTCATGAAGCTTCAAGTTCATCATTCTTCGTTCTTGTATTCTTTTCCGGTGGATTTAACTCAAGCTTTCATTGTTGATCATATCCTTTTCCTCGTTTCAAATGTTATCTCATACCGGTGCACCTCTCAATCATTCACCTCTCACTATTTTCATTGGTTCCGGAGTGTACAAGATATCTCAGAAGATCCACATTTCTATTCGTAATCCTTTCAAGCTATCTCGAGGTCTTACCTTATTCAGGCCATTTAATTCAACCGGTGCAAGCTATCTTTTAAATCGTTCAACAGTGTATCTTTGAGTGGGCCTAACCCACAGGTCTTTTCCAGGATCTTACCTGACTCTTTTAAATATTCTCAAATTCATTGCAAAGTTTGACGTAAGAATTAATTGTCACCAGTCATATGTCTTTCTCCAAGATCTTTCAAATTCTTTTCATTGTTGATTCAACCTTTCTATTCTTCATGGTTCCGGAGTGCCTAAATAATTCATGGTGGTGTTTCTCATCATCATTCTCAACATTTGAAGACCGAAGAAGAGTTCCTCTTAAATCCTTACCCGTTCTTCCAAAGATTCATAGTTCTAGCTTATGTCATCCTCTCATAATTGTTTTCGATTGTGATAATTCTTTTCATACCCATCCGGAGCATTTCATCAGTTGTTTTCGCTTCTTGATCATCCAAAGGCCATCATTTCAGAAGATTTCTTCATTCTAAGTTTTCAGCCTCGTTCTCCAATTATTCTAAATTGATGTCTCTTCGTTCATCTCCATATTATTCCGGTGCACCGTTCAAGTATTCTCTAATCAGCTCGTGATCTCTTCGTTCACTTGTATCTAAATTCTCTCAAGTATCTTCGTTCATTTTCTAATTCTTCCCGGTGTTTCATTATCTTTTCTTTGTTCATTTTCAATTCTTACCGTGATTCGTTCAAGAGTTCTCTTCCTTCGTTATCATATAGATTCATTCGTTCTTTCCAATCCTACCGGTGGTTCGTTGACGACCTTCCCAAGTTTGTGCAAGATCTATCTTAATCCTTTGTACAAGAATAAGTAGTATGCCAAATCCGTTGCTTGTCATCAATCTAAATTGGTGAAGGCTAAGCATAATGTAATTTTTATTCTTGTTTCATCGAGTAAATTCGATTCCTTATTTCGGAGGTTCATCAAAATTCTCGGTTTCAAGTGCTCATCTTTCTTTTCCGGAGTTCCAAGTTTTTCTGCATCATCTCATCGCGAAGCTCCTTCTAGATCATCGCAAGGCTTCACCTTCTATTCTCAACTTCTCTTTCTTTCTATCATCCTTTTATTCCCGGAGTTCTTCATGGAGGCTCTACATGGTGGTTCGTCAAGGATTCCTTTCATTCTTCAATTGTTCTTCAAGATTTCTCTCGAAGTTATGATTCGCCTAGCTATACTCTGAAATAAACATGGTGTTCAACACATGTCTTGTTTTGAGGAGTTCAAGTATTCTTCATCTTGCATTCCGAAGTGCAATTCTTTCTCTCTTATCTTTTGAGGTGGTGTTATGTCATTCTTGATAATTTCCTTCATGTTTCATGATTCATAAGTTGTAAGGAATGAGATATTTAAACCCACCATTTGTTCTCTTCGCTCAGGAGATCTTTCAACACATCAATCTCTTTGTTAGAGTTGTCTTGGGTTATATTTCACCTAAAGCCTTCCCTAAGGAATGTTGCTAATTGTGGTGTCTATCAATGATCCAAGTTTTCTCCTATCCTCTCGGCGAGAGAAGTTTTCATCTCTTCGTTGATCTCAAGCAAGCAATTGTTTCTGTTAGTGGCGGGTTGTCACCTCATAATTTTGAGATGTGTTCCATAAGCCCACAACAAGCTTGTTCTTTTCGTTGTTGATTTCCCAACAACTCCGTTATAACATTCTTGGAAGGATGCTTTCCAAGCTCATTTGTGGCAGAAGTTGTCATTTTCTTCTCCATTCTTTATTCCAAGGATCTATCTTGTATTATTTATTTCTTCCGGAGGCATTGTGATGTTGCTCTCTTCACTCATCTTCTCGGTTTGTGAGGACCGTGTTCTTTTCGTGCTTATCCATTTGTAAATGGAGTGTCGTGTCCTCCATTCAAGTTCTCTCATCTTAACAAGTTTTGCCTCTCTTTTCAATCGGAGCGCTATCTGAAATCCTTCTTACCACTGGTGTTCTTTTTATAGTTCCGGAGGTAGTGTGTTGTTGATTTCAACAAGCATCATCCAATCAAGTTAATGTTAATTCCTTCCATTTACAGTCGGAGTGCTGTCCAAATTATATCATTCTTATTCCTTCTTTATCTTGTTTCAACCGGAGTGTTGTGTCTATCATTCCTCTTTTAACCGGAGTCTCATCCAAGTGCTTTCATTTTGCCAAGTTCAAATTCTATTCTTTTCATTTCCAACCGGAGCGTTATCGTAATTGATCATTATCGTTCCTTGTACATCTCGCAAACTCCAAGGTTCACATGGTGTTCCTTGTTTCTCTTTTCTACCGGAGTTTTCTCATTTTTGTTCAACTCTGTTGTATTCTTCTTTCAAGTTTTCAACCTCCCAAGGGTCATTGGTTTCACTCGTTTGTCAAAGAAGCAACTTGTTTTACCTGTTCCTCTTCCGTTTCTCCCCGGTGCCATCCTAGATCTCGGGACGAGATCCTCTTGTAGTGGGGGAGTGTTGTAACGCCCCAAGACCGATGCTCCAGACGCCTTCCATATATTTCGTGTTCGCCGTGTGTTTTATTTTATTTGTTGCATTCATCATAGCATCATATGCATTGCATCCGCTTGTTTTTCTTAACTTGCACCCGTTCGTAGTTGCCGCGTTCCCCTTGTCTTCGTTGACCATTCCGAGACCAACCGTGTTTTCGATTCCCTTTTGTCAAACCACATAACCTCTCTCAGACCCCTCGCGTGCGCGTCCGAAACCTGCCCCGGACCTGACCCGTTCAGTCATCATCGTTTGATTCGGATCATCCCCAAACATCTATAAACATCTCCGTTTTCTTTATTGGACTCCCTAGCCTATTTATTCTCGTCCATCGATTTTCGATCGAAGGTCCAAACTCTTCCTCCTTCCCTATATATAGTCCACCCACATGCCTATTTGGACAAACCCAAGACCAACTCCCTAAAATTCCTCCTCCTCCGCCACCACACTCAAATCCCACCTCGGGATCCTTCCCCGATCCAGACAGCCAGTCCCCTCCCTCCTAATTTTCAGCGCCCGCCAATCCCCAACGAAATCAAACCAACCAGGAGCAGCGCTTGATCCCCATCCTGCTCTGCCTAGCACACACGATCCAAGGAGAGGAAATCCTCCTCGCGCTCCCGAAGGGGAGTTTCTTCTGGAGCCCCTCCAGTACGCTCCCTCTGCTCGGCCCTGTCGTCGTTCCGCCGCCACCGACAAGCTCCGGTGAGCAGCGGGCCACCCGCGCCTCCTTCCCTGCCCTCTCCCTCTTTCTGCACCTAATGCTCCTAACCCCGTCGCCTCTCTGTCCAGGAGGGCCGACGTCCGCAGCCGCAGTCCCACGCGCCTCCATCTTCCACGGCCAGCGCCTCCCCGCCGCCTTGCAGGCCCACGCCGCCGGCGACCACAGCAGCAGCAGGTCATGCTCCCGGCCTCATCCCGCTCCTCTCCATCCCGTCCCCCTTCCCTAACCTCTCTCTCATGCCCCGGTCTCTCTCTCTCTCTCTCGTCAGGTGCAGGAGCAGCGGAAGCTCCGCTATGGCTGCCAAGGGCCTTCTCCTGCCTTGATCCGTCAAGCCCGCCGCCGGGAACGACCTCTACCGCCCAGGGCCCCGGCGACCTCACCGTCCTGGCCTCCTCCGCCGCGCCGGCGAGCGCGACATTGGAGCACCGCAGGTCGCCGTGCCTCTGCCCATCCTTCTCCTCCTCTCGTTCCTTCCTGTCTGTCGCTCCCTCTAATTTCTCCCTCTCTTGCCCAAGGAGCTGCCACCGTTCGGATCGGCGTGGATGCACGCCAGAACCGTCGCCATCTTCTTCCCGGAGCTCCACGTCGCCGGAGTCCTGCGCCCCTGCTTCCCCTGCGTCCCCTGCTTCAGGTCAAGCAGCGCTCGCAGCGCTCGTCCCCTGCCTCAAGGGCGTTGACCGCGACCCGTGCCATGGCCCAGCGCCTGCGACCAGCCAGCAGGCCAGATCTGGCCCGAGGTGAGAAGCCCACCGAAACCCACCCGCGTGCAGCGCTCGCAGCAGCTGGCCCAGTTCAGTAGATGCGGCCCGATATGTTTTTTCCTGCGCGCTACGATTTTCCTATTAGTCCAAAAACTGCATATTTACAGATTGCACGCTCATGGTCATGCATCTAATAACTAACAAACCGTGCATCGGATTAAAATGATGTAAACATATAAAGTGCTTAGAATTTCATCTAGTTTCATAATACGCCACTCGCATCCATGTTTAAAATGTTTAAAGTTGGTGTTTATTTAATTTTGCATAAATGCCATGTTAAAATGATTTATTTCATAACTAATTAACCGTAGCTCCGAATTTAATAAACTTTATATGTAAATGGGGTAGAAAAATGCATAGATTAACTTGGTGCACTTTATTTTGCTATTTAACAATATTAAAATTGTGTTTATGTCAGAACAGTAGCAAATTCAAAATATGCATATGGGGATTTTCCGGAATTGTTGTTTATTGTTTCCGGCCTCATTTAACTTGCTTAACTAGTTAGTTTACTATGCTTCACCTCTTTCCATGTTTAATAACATTTAATATTGTTGGGTACATAAACGAGAGAGAACTAAATAATTGATGTGGTGTTTCGTCAATATGCAACTTGTTACATATTGAGCTCCACTTAAGTTGTAGTGTTGTTTGTTGCACTTTGCCATGCCATGCTCATTAAATCGGACATGCATCATACTTGATTGTGCATCATGCCATGTTAATGTGATGTTTGTTTACTATGTTGTTTGTTTCTTTCCGGGTTGCTTGTCTCGTTAGCTTCGGTTTCGTTCCGGAGTTGTGAGGATTCGTTCGACTACGTCCGTTTGTCTTCTTCATGGACTCGTTCTTCTTCCTAGCGGGATTTCAGGCAAGATGACCATACCCTCGAAATCACTTCTATCTTTGCTTGCTAGTTGTTCGCTCTATTGCTATGCCATGTTACCTACCACTTGCTTATCAAGCCTCCCAAATTGCCATGAACCTCTAACCTTTTTTCACCCTTCCTAGCAAACCGTTGTTTGGCTATGTAACCGCTTTTGCTCAGCCCCTCTTATAGCGTGTTAGTTGCAGGTGAAGTTGAAGATTGCTCCATGTTCGAACATGTTTATGTTGGGATATCACAATATATCTTATTTTAATTAATGCATCTATATACTTGGTAAAGGGTGGAAGGCTCGTCCTTATGCCTGGTGTTTTGTTCCACTCTTGCCGCCCTAGTTTCCGTCATACCGGTGTTATGTTCCTTGATTTTGCGTTCCTTACGCGGTTGGGTGATTTATGGGACCCCCTTGACAGTTCGCCTTGAATAAAACTCCTCCAGCAAGGCCCAACCTTGGTTTTACCATTTTCTACCACCTATCCCCTTTTCCCTTGGGTTCTGCAGACTCAAGGGTCATCTTTATTTTAGACCCCCCGGGCCAGTGCTCCTTCGAGTGTTGGTCCGAACTGAGCTGCCTGCGGGGCCACCTTGGGGAAACTTGAGGGCTGGTTTTACTCGTAGCTAGTCTCATTCGGTGTTGCCCTGAGAACGAGATATGTGCAGCTCCTAGCGGGATTTGTCGGCACATCGGGTGGCTTTGCTGGTCTTGTTTTACCATTGTCGAAATGTCTTGTAAACCAGGATTCCGAGACTGATCGGGTCTTCCCGGGAGAAGGAATATCCTTCGTTGACCGTGAGAGCTTATAATGGGCTAAGTTGGGACACCCCTGCAGGGTATAAACTTTCGAGAGCCGTGCCCGCGGTTATGTGGCAGATGGGAATTTGTTAATGTCCGGTTGTAGAGAACTTGACACTTGACTTAACTAAAACGCATCAACCGCGTGTGTAGCCGTGATGGTCTCTTTTCGGCAGAGTCCGGGAAGTGAACACGGTTTGGGTTATGTATGAATGTAAGTAGTTTCAGGATCACTTCTTGATCATTGCTAGCTTCACGACCGTTCCGTTGCTTCTCTTCTCGCTCTTATTTGCGTATGTTTGCCACCATATATGCTTAGTCGCTGCTGCAACCTCACCACCTTACCCCTTTTCTACCCATAAGCTTAAATAGTCTTGATCTCGCGGGTGTGAGATTGCTGAGTCATCGTGACTCACTAGATACTTCCAAACAGTTGCAGGTGCCGATGATACCAGTGCAGGTGACGCAACCGAGCTCAAGTGGGAGTTCAACGAGGACCTTGGTCGTTACTATGTTTCGTTTCCTGATGATCAGTAGTGGAGCCCAGTTGGGACGATCGGGGATCTAGCATTTGGGGTTATCTTCTTTTCATTTGGATTTGACCGTAGTCGGTCTATGTGTGTATCTCTGAATGATGTATGTTTAATTTATATATTGTGTGAAGTGGCGATTGTAAGCCAACTCTTTATCCCATTCTTGTTCATTACATGGTATTGTGTGAAGATGACCCTTCTTGCGACAAAACCACAATGCGGTTATGCCTCTAAGTCGTGCCTCGACACGTGGGAGATATAGCCGCATCGTGGGTGTTACAGCTGCACCCGAGGCCGACCTCAACTTTGACTCAGAAGACCACCCCATCACCACCGCCGGCTCGGGTATGCTCCCGATGCTTTGCACGCCCACCATTTGCAACGTGGCCATCACCTAGACCCTCATCGACGGCGGTGCCGGCCTCAACATGCTCTCCGTGGAGGCCTTTAGCCTTCTTCACGTACCGCTGAGGCGGCTCATCCTCAGCAAGCCTTTCTCAGGAGTTGGCGGCGGCCACTCCCTGGGGCAGATCCGCCTCCCTGTCACCTTCGGCACGTGCGACAACTACTGCATTGAGCTGGTCGACTTTGACATCGCCCGCATCGGCCTGCCTTACAACTCCATCCTCGGGTACCCAGCTCTGGCCTAGTTCATGGCAGCGACCCATCCGGCCTACAACCTCATGAAGATGCCGGGGAGCAAGGGTGTCCTCACCATCAAGGGGGACACCAAGGAGGCCCTGGCGGTGCTCAAGCTTTCCCTCAAAACCGCCGCGGCGGCACAGCCCGCCGGCGCGGGCGCCTCCGAGGCCAAGGAAGCCGCACCAACCAAGAAGAAACAGCTGTTCACCCAAGACAAGGCAGAAACCAAGCAAGTGCCGGATAATGAGGACGGGTCCTCGGGAGCCTCCTTTACCATAGGTGCCGACCTCGACCCAAGCCAAGAGGAAGCATTGGTGAAGTTCTTGTGCGCAAATAAGGAGATATTCGCATGGGAGCCCAAGCAGCTGGTGGGGGACCGAGAGAGGTGATTCAACATCACTTAAGGGTGCGCCCAATGTACGCCCTGTGAAGCAGCGGGCGAGACGGCAGCCCACGGAGAAGCAGGCCTTCATCATCCAAGAAACCCACAAGTTAGAGGCGGCAGGTGCTATTCGCGAGGTTCGGTACCCCGAATGGCTGGCAAACACCGTCGTTGTGCCGAAGAAAGGCGGGAAGGAGCGAATGTGCGTCGACTTCACCAACCTCAACAAGGCCTGCCCCCAAGATCCGTTCCCACTCCCATGCATCGACCAGATCGTCGAATCCACCGCCGAGTACGACCTGTTGTGCTTCCTGGATGCATTCTTAGGGTATCACCAGATCAAGATGTAGAAAATGCAGCCTTCCTGACCCCGTGTGGGGTGTACTGCTACACTTGCATGCCTTTCGGACTGCGTAACGCGGGCGCGACCTTTCAGCGGTTGATGCACATTGCCTTGGGGCGGCAGCTCGGGAGAAACGCGGAGGCCTACGCCAACGACATTGTGGTGAAGTCTCGGGAGGCGAGAACCTTGATCCAAGATCAGGAGGAGACTTTCGCAAGCGGACACCAGGCGAACTCGCGACTTAACCCAGAGAAGTGCGTGTTTGGTGTCCCTTCCGGCAAGCTGCTGGGTTTCCTCGTATCCCACAGAGGGATCAAGGCGAACCCAGAAAAGATCAAGGCCATTGAAGACATGAGCCCACTACAGACCCTCAAGGAAATGCACAAGCCGGCTGGTCGGGTGACTGCGTTGGGGTGCTTCATCTCCAAGCTGGGAGAGCATGCCCTACCCTTCTTCAAGCTGATGAAGAAGAAGGGCCCATTCGAGTGGACCCCGGAGGCTGACCGAGCTTTTCAAGACCTCAAGAGATACCTGACCAGCCCTCCGGTGATGGTGGCTAAGGGAGTCCTGCACTAAGGGGTCCTCGGGCGTCCGGCCTGTTATCCATGGGCCGGACTGGTGGGCTGTGAAGACATGAAGGCCGAATACTGTACCCGTGTCCGGATTGGACTCTCCTTGGCATGGAAGGCAAGCTTGGCGACCAGCTGTGAAGATTCCTTCTTATGTAACCAACTCTATGTAACCCTAGATCCCCTCGGTGTCTATATAAACCGGAGGGGATAGTCCGGAAAGGATATACTCATTACCATAGTCATACAGACTAGACTTCCAGGGTTTAGCCATTACGATCTCGTGGTAGATCAACTCTTGTAATACTCATATTCATCAAGATCAATCAAGCAGGAAGTAGGGTATTACCTCCATAGACAGGGCCTGAACCTGGGTAAACATTGTGTCCCCCGTCTCCTGTAACCATTGATCCTAGACGCACAGTTCGGCACCCCCTACCCGAGATCCGCCGGTTTTGACACGGACATTGGTGCTTTCATTGAGAGTTCCACTGTGCCATCGATGAAAGGTTCGATGGCCCCTTCGATCGTCTATAGTGACGCTGTCCAAGGAGAAACCTTCCTCCCCGGACAGATTTTCGTATTCGGCGGCTTCGTACTGCGGGCAAACTCGCTTGGCCATCTGGAGCAGATCGATAGCTACGCCCCTGGCCACCAGGTCAGATTTGGAAGCTTGAACTACGTCGCGGATATCCGTGGGGACTTGATCTTTAATGGATTTGAGACCTCGGGAATCGCTCCCCCTTGCTCCGATGAACGTGACTTAAATCTGTCATCGGACCAGATCCAGGACTGGAGTAGATCGTGCCATCCGAGGCCACAGAGTCCGCGGCGTTGGAGCCGCACAAAGACTCGACACCCTACAATATTTGCATCAACGGGACTCTGGACACGTCCCCGGCTATAAGTTTCGGACCCTGTATGCCTGCGGGCACTGAGCTGGATTGGTTATCGATTTTCGAATTCAGCGCCGCAGATATCTTCCAGCACTCACCTTTGGGTGATTTGCTAAACTCTTTAAAGAATTTGTCCTTGGAAAAGGACTCACGGCCGAACTATGTTCGGTTCGAGCTAGAGGCTGATGATGGGGAATTTTGCTTCCCACCCGCCACCCACTTCATAGCCACTGTCGACGACTTAACCGACGTGCTTTATGGCTCCGAAGACATTGACAGTATATACGACGATGTCGACGAGGAGCAAGGCCAAGACCCGCCAGTCACCAGACATGGGACAGCCACCCCTTCGTATGACGTGTACATGGTTGACGATGACAAAGGAAATCCAGTTGAGAATAAATCTCCTGAGACACAGTCTAAGTACCGGCGCCTAAACGCCGCTCCAAGTCACATCGCAACAATGATGGCACCGGAGAAATTTGTACTCTTGACGACGCCGAAAACAATGAAGACCCTGTTGGAGCACGATCCAAATAGGAGGAACAAGAAAACGGGCAAGCCAGCCACGAGGAACAGGCCCTGCCTAGTGACAATTCGGAGGATGACAACTACCTTCCGCTCTCCGAAGATGAGGTAAGCCTCGGCGACGAAGACTTCATCATACCCGAAGAGCCCCTCGAGCAGGAGCGCTTCAAGTGCAGGCTAATAGCTACTGCAAGGAGACCGAAAAAGAAGCAGCAGCAACTTCAAGCTGACCAAGACCTACTCAAACGATAGATGGACCCAAGTCCTGATCGCCGAAGAATACGGCCTTAGCGGCCTAGCCAACAGCTACCCGAAGCATAGATTGCCACATCAGTTTGATGACGAGGCGTTGGAGCCCGTACCATCATCACACAATGCGGCAGATCGCCGACAACTCTTTCCGGATAAAGAGGCAACTCAAGCCGAACACCAGACCACCCCACCTCGTCGTAAAGGCAGGAGTAACGCAGCTCACGATTGTCCAAACGACCTGCAGCAGGACTTGGGCAGTAAAGCAGGGCATGCAAGACCGATCTACGGATAGAGAAGGCATGCCTCGACACGCGACGACGGCTACCTATTCGAACATGACAAACAAAGCCACGCCCGAGCCGAAAACTGCAAATGGACTACTTCAGAGTTACGTCGCAGTGTGGCCCAACATAGAGGCGCCGCACACCCGCTTTGCTTCACCGATGAAGCAATGGACCATGAATTCCCCGAAGGATTCAAACCTGTCAATATTGAATCATACGACGGAACAACCGATCCCGCGGTATGGGTAGAAGATTTTATCCTCCACATCCATATGGCCCGTGGGGACGACCTCCACGCCGTTAAATACATCCCACTAAAGCTAAAAGGGCCAGCTCGGCAATGGTTAAATAGCCTGCCTGAAAACTCCATATGCAGCTGGGAGGACTTGGAAGAGGCCTTCCTCGACAACTTCCGAGGAACATATGTCCGGCCACCGGATGCCGATGACCTAAGTCACATTGTCCAGCACCCCGGAGAGTCAGCAAGGAAGCTCTGGACTAAGACTCGGTTCTTAGTCAAAAAGAACCAAATAGTCGACTGTCCGGACGCGGAAGCCGTTGCGGCTTTCAGACATAGTGTCCGGGACGAATGGCTTGCACGCCACCTCTGTCAAGAGGGACCTAAATCCATGACAGCCCTCACTGCTCTGATGACCCGCTTTTGCGCGGGAGAAGACAGCTGGCTCACCCAAAGAAGCAACAGCGCCAGCGACCCGGGCACTTCCGAAATCCGAGACGGCAACGGCAAGCCATGACGAAGAAAATACAACAGTCGCAATGATAATGAAAGATCACGTGACACAACGGTCAACGCCGGATTCAGCAATCCCAAGCCCGGTCAACGGAAGAAGCCTTTCAAGGCGAAACGAGACGAACCATCAAACCTAGACAGGATATTGGACCGACCCTGCCAGATTCACGGCCACCCCGACAAACCAGCTAATCATACTAATAGAAACTGCTGGGTCTTTAAACAGGCCGGCAAGCTCAGCGCCGAACACAAGGGGAGGAGGCCGCCAGGCAGCAGGAACGACGAAGAGGTTCACCAACGAAATACTGGGGTCAGAAGCAATTTCCACCAGAGGACCAACTACTCCCGAAGCGAAAATAGCAGTCCGGCTTCCGCCGCCCACATCGTACACCTACAAAATTTGGGCCGCGCATACACCACTACACACTCAAGATACCATGGGCATTGGCGGAGGCACACTACGGACAAGCCTGCAAGCATCCTCGTAACTTTTTTTCCATTTCCCTTTTTGTTTTTTCCTTCACTATCCCTTAAAAACAGGTGACGAACAGGATAAACATCTGAAACTGGCTCTAGCGGAGTGCGGATCCGCACACTCACCTAAGGGCCTATTTCCATCAAGGATTCCCCAGCCGAGGACTGGCGGCGCAGACGTGCGACAGGAGGTCCAAAATAACTTTTTGTAGACCACACTCTCTATTTTGAGCCTGTACTATGCATGTTCCTCCGCCTACGACCCCGAGCATGTCAAATAGCCGGGAGGATGGCTTATATATATAATAAATAATCATTGGCATATCGCTCAGCTCCCAGTAAACAATATCTGAATTAATCATACGTGTTGCTTCGCCACTAAATACGGCTCCCATGGTTGTTTCACAGATATACCTTGGCATAACCTGCCAGGGGCTCGGTATGGGGGCAAATGAGTTGCCAGCAAAAGCCCGAACAACTCCATAGCATACTTCGGCGTCGTAAGTCTGGCCGTATATGCATCAGCTCCGAATCATTTTCTTGGGTCAATAGTTGGGTTGCCCGGCTCCTGTGCTTCCTACCCTACGTTCTGCTGTATCGGCTAGGGTAGTAAAGGAATGAGCTACTGCGATTGTGCTTCCGGTTCATCTGGTCAAGTACCTAAGTAGAGACAGCCGAAAACTGACTGTCATGATGCGGCGAGAGATGGTCAACCACTTGACGACTTCTTGGAATCTTTAGCAATTCCCCGTGTCACACGAAGGATCTTTTTCAGATCAAATATGTAAGGTGCATATTATACGCCGTATACATACCAGGGGCTATTTCGTAGCCCCACTATAAAACTCCTATGGCTAAGTGAAAGTGTTTACGCCTTAAAGTTCGATTGCCTGGTTCGCCGCATTATCACCTCCTTCATGGACGAAGACGTTGGATAAAGAGTGATTAAATGCTTTTCCGAACACCCCCGTACTTCCTACGAGAGGGCTGAAGCCGACGACTGGAAAACTTTCAGATTATATTAAAACGGCCGCACAGGAGGAATACAAGCTTTCGAGCAAGACATAAAAATAGATTAACTATAAAACTGTCTTTTACAATTATCACACAACTCACTCGAACACTATGTCTTTCGAGCATTGACCCTCTATTAAGCGGGCGGCCTCTAGGACGTCTTCAAAATAATGCTCCGGTTCGGGATGGTCCTTGCCCTTGGGTGGACTCTTAGCCGCGACATCAATGGCCTTCATCTTTCCCCTAGAATGTCTTTACTCGGGCAAAGGCCATCCGTGCACCTTCAATGCACGCCGACCGCTTCACAGCATCGATTCGCGGCACCCCATCAACAAGTCTTTGTACCAAACCAAAGTAGCTATCCGAAATAGGCTCAGTTGGCCACAACCGGATTATGACATCCTTCATGGCAGCACCGGATATCCTGTGAAGTTCGGCCCATTGGGACATCTGTTCATTGAGAAACAGAGGGCGCTTTGATGCGCCAAACTGCGACCAAAAAAAGCTTCTCCGTTGCATACCCATCTCGCGCTTGGTAATACTGCGCCGCATCGGAAGAACTCTTCGGCACGTCTAAAAACTCGTCCGGATAACTCCACACTTGGTTAAGCTGAGCATAGTTCGTATCACCGAACATAATTTGCAGAAGAAACGGCTTACCAGCCGCAATCTCCCTAGCCTGCCAAACCTCCTCACGGGCTGCACTAGATTCCGACCGCGCTTCTCTCGCCTCTTGTAAGGCCTTGTCTAGTTCGACCGTTAAGGCTTTATTCTCCTTCTCCAGAAATTCATAGCCGGTAGTGGCATTTTCCAGTGCGAGCGCCATCGTGGATATCTTCTCCTTGTCCTGGAGCCGTATAGCTTGTTCGGCTTTTATCTCAGCCGATGCCTTTTCGGCGGCAGCATTGCTACACCGGGCCTGCTCCTTGGCCCGGGCCAGCTCTGCTCGAAGAATTTCAATGGCGGCAGCACCATCTGCAGCGACGCATATTCCAGCATGCAGATTTTAGCATCATGCTTATACCAAAAAATGTATGGGGATTGACCCAAATACATACCTTGCGACTCATCAAGACGCATATTGATTAACGCAAGGTCATCCCCTGCACATCAAGCTTCCGCTCTAGCTCGGCAATATCCATAGTCTGGGAAGTAGCTAAGGGGGAAATAGCATGCGTTCAAGTTCATCAGATCAGTCCTTGAGTAATCCTTTTTGATCCTCCGTTCGCCTCGCAGTGGAAGCCAACCCGAGTCTCAGGGCTACTACCTATACACAGGTGCATCTTTGCAAATAAAACATAGCTGAAAATATTATATCACAAACCTCGAAACCTTTTAGCAGGCTCATGCAGGCTTCATTCAATCCGCTCTTCACAGACAAAATCTTCTCAACCACTATGCCCATCAAGGTACACTGTTCCCCCGAGACAGATGCTTTTCGCAACATGTCCCGCAATATACCCGGAGCCTCCTGGTCTCCGGAAGCCGCTCTAGGAGCACCACCATCCTTTGAAGGAATCTGTTCACCCGTCTCCAGAATCACCGTCGGCTGCAAGCCAGACAGTCCGGGGCCTTTATTATCAACCCCATAATCTCGGACGGTCGGAGATCCTCCTTCGGGCACTGCCTCTTGTATCCCCTGCATAGCTTGCTGATCAAGAAGAACCCTCCATGATGACACTTCAGAGTCGTCCAGCTTATTGGGTGAGGAGGTTGGGGGGGCGTCTCGCTCTCCATCATCTCGGGGAGGAGACCTCCCGAAGATGAGGATTGCCCAGAAACACTCTGCGCCGACCTATAACAATGCACGGACGCGTTACATATATATTTGGTAACAGCAAAGGAGCAGGACGCTATCAAAGTATTCCGGATTCACTTACGGTTTGGCCGAGGGCTTGTCCCCTTGTTGGAGCCATTCAATAGCGTCGCTCTCCGAACCCAAGCCGCTCAACGGTGGCATCTTGCCCCTTTTGGGGGATCGCCCCTCCCAACCTTCGGAGGCGGCCTTTTCCTCCTACTCGGAGAAGGGATGCTGGGTCCTCTTTCGCCTCTATCTTCAGGCGAGGAAAGGTCGATTTCTCCGGACTCAGTATCCGACTCACTTCCGGAACAAAGGTCATCCCGGGTCTTCTCACTCTCCTGTTTGCCCCCCCTTGCCGGTGCCTGATATGGTGCCAAGGCCAGCATCCTTGTTAGCACAGGAGTAGCTGAGTCTTCGGGAAGGGGAGCTGGACACCTAATGCATTCCACCTTCTTTATCCTGCCCTGAAAAAGGATGATTCTGTCAGTATCTTGCCACTGGGTATCTGATTATGAGGTATTCGGCAAACGGGTACTTACCGGGGTACCCGGATGGTTACAGTCTAGGCCGACATCTTCGGTTGTGTCCGGCCATTGCCTTCGTTTCCTGAAGAATAATCTCCATATTCCTTCGTGTGTAGTGCCGAAGAAGTGCTGAAGAGTCCGCGGCCCTTCTGGATTGAACTCCCATAGGCGGAGAGGCCGTCGCTGGCACGGCAGGGTCCGACGAACCAGCATTACTTGAACGACATTGGCGATATTGATGTGCCTCTCGATGAGGCTTCGGATGCGACTTTGCAGAGTTCGCACCTCGTCCATTAATCCCCAGTCCAGCCCCTTATTAATCCATGATGCAAGCTGAATTGGGGGGCTGGATCAAAATGCAGGCGCAGCTGCCCACTTGGAGCCACGGGGCTCGGTGATATAGAACCACCCCTGCTACCATAAATCGGAAGATTTGGCGAAGGATCCTTTCAGCCAAACAGCGCCAGCAAGCTTGCTCACTGTAGCGCCACCGCACTCAGCCTGCTTCCCCTCTATCACTTGCGGCTTTACATCGAAGGTCTTGAGCCACAAGCCGATGTGCGGAGGAGTTCGGAGGAAGGCTTCGCAAGTGACGATAAACGCCGAGATCAGAAGAATAGAGTCCAGGCCAGATCATGAAAATCTAGCCCGTAATAGAACATGAGCCATCGGACGAAGGGATTATGTGCAAACCCTAATCCGCGGAGGAAGTGGGACATGAACACGACCCTCTCGCTAGATCTGGGGGTGGGAATAACCTGCCCCTCGGCAGGAAGCCGATGATGGATTTCTGCGGTGAGATACCTCGCCGCCCGAAGCTTTGCAATATCTCCCTCCGTAACAGAAGAAGCCACCCACCGGCCTTGACGGCTGGATCCGGACATGATTGGAGCTTGTGGTGACTGAAACCCTGGTGTTGGAACTCGGGGTAGCAAAGGTTGAGGAAGAAGCAAGCGTAAAAGAAAAAGACGAGTCTGTACCCCTATATAAAGACTGCGAATATCAAACGTCTCCTCCTGGGCCTCAAAACTTGCCTATTGTCACAGCCCTAAGATCATTGCTTGTAAATAGTTCCATCTCAGAGCATTCTTGCACCATGTTAATTTCTGTGAAATTGAATTGAGGGAATTCTCAGAGCCTCAGAACCTTCTAAAAAATAGTCAACACTAAAAATCTCTCCAAACTAGTCCAAGGAAATGTTCCTGTTAATCTCTGGAAATATTGGCAAGGGATAAAATTCAAACCAATATTTTTAGAATCTCAGAAACAATTATTTGGGCCTTTGAATTAATCCAATAAGTATTTGAATTGGATCTATATTTATTATATAATAAATATATGTTCAATAATTCTGAAAATTGTTGTGTGACTTTGGATAAGTCCATTTAGTTCACACAATTATTCTCATGAATTTTGAAAGTGGTTTGGTCTTTGAACTAAATCAAAACATACTGAAAAAATAGAAAACAGAAATAGAGCACAGAGAGAGAAGGACTACCTGGCCCACCTACCTTTAGCCGGCCCAGCTCGCTGGCCCAGCCCACCTCCACCTCCCCTGTCGTCTTCCTCCCCAGGCCAGTAGGCAGGGCATGTGGCCGCCGTGCGCGCACATGCGCGCGCCACCTCCACCCTGCTCGCCTGCCTCCTCGACGGCCTGGACACCTCTGGCGTTGCCACGCAGACCCCTGGACCCCCTCGACCGCTCCCCTCTCTCCCCGCCTCGCCTCTCTCGCTCTCCCTCTCGAAACCGAGCGAGCTCGTCGCGGTCGCTCACTGCGACCACGCTCACCGCCCGTCCCTCGACCAACCGCCGTATCCATAGGCTCCGCCTCATCGTCTGCATCATCCTAGATGAGCCACGCATCCTCGGGCGCCCTACAATGTCGCCATCGCCGTCGTCTTCCACCTCGGCTCCGACTACTACCATCGTCGATTCGCCGGCTACGTTACGCCCCCGAGATCGCCGTCAAGCTCATCGTGCTCGCTGTGAGGCTACGATCGTTTTCCCCTAACCCTGCCTCCGTTTGATTGCCGTAGCCGCCGCCCCTTGCTAACAGCAGTCGCCGGCGAAGCCCCGGTGACAATTTGGTCACGGCCGTGCACTCGTTATGTTTGCTGTGACCCGTAGATCCCCCCAACGCCCTAGCTCGCTCGTTTGAGAGCAGCAGCACCGAACCCGACCGTACCCGAGCTCCGGCCGCCGCCCACGTGCTCGCCGCCATCATCTCCGGCCGCCCAGCACCTCGCGATCGTTCCAACGAGACCAACCCTGCCTCCTCTCGTCGCCGGAATCGCCGGTACGAGTGATGCCATCGCATTTGCGTGCCGCCGGCGGTTAGCCGCCGACGTGGCCACCTAGTTAGGGCTAATCACCTGCTAATCAACCCCCTATTCCACCTACATACGGGCCCCATGCCCTTAATTAACCTGGATTAGTTTCTGTTTGGGATTAGATTAAGTCCAATGGGCCCTGGCTGCAGGTTTGACCTGCCCAGTCAGCTTTGACCTAGCCCTACTGGTCAACCTCTATTTCTGCCTTGTCACACTGACATGCGGGACCCACGCGTCAGGTTTGACCTGGACCAGGTCTGTTGACCTGCTGAGGTCAGCATAATGTAATGCCGACGCAGTAAAACTTTTGTGGGATTTTAATTAAATCAGAAATGAATTATAAATCCCAAAAAATAGTGCTAACTTCTAAAAATCATAGAAATTTAACCATAACTCCAAATCAAATAATTTATATATGAAAAATGATCAGAAAAATCCAAAGAATCTGAATATGGCATTTGCATGCATGTTTGAACATGTTAATCTAACTGAATAGGACCGTTCATGATTATGGAATAAATGGTAACTTGTTTTGGAGTTGGAATTTGCTATAGGTTTGAATTCCACTTCAATGAATATGGCGAACTGTTGCACTAGGTTAATTCAGTACTTTAATATGACATATCATTCATATGAATGTGCATTGCATTGATTGTCGTTCCTTTTGTGTTTGCCGGTGATTGTTCCCTCTTAGTAGACGATGTTTCCGACGACGTGATCGATGACACCCATGAAGAGCTATACTATCTTCAGAAGTGCCAGGCAAGCAAAACCCCCTTGTTCATTCCGATACATCCCACTCTCTCGCTCCTGCTCTCTTTTACTGCATTAGGACAACACCGTTTCAACTGTTACATGTTGCGGTAGCTGAACCCCTTTCCTCTGCATGACCTGTCATTGCCACAGTAAATAGATGAAACCACTAGCATGAGTAGGAGTTGTTTGAGCCCTGATGTGCCTACTCATTCATGCTTGTTTGTCGTGCCTGCTACTGCTTAGAGTTGAGTTAGGTTTGATTCATCGGGGATGAACTGGAATGTGGTGACCATGTCCTACTGTTGAGAGCGACGTGTGTGAACACGATTTGGTAAAGGTAGCGGTGAGAGGCCATGTAGGAGTACATGGTGGGTTGTCTCATTGCAGCCGTCCTCAAGAACCGAGTTCTGTGTTTGTGATCCATGAACAATTACTACCACACATTGGGCTCCAGGCGCTCAAGCTCTCTCGACTTATTAATCAACATGATCTCTGTCCAGGAGTTGCCACTAGTTTCTGGTGTTTGTAGGTAGTGTTAGTAGTCTACCAAGTGGCACCCGATACAGGTGGGCTTGGGACAGACTAGGCACCATGGCCGGGTATGCCAAGCACCGCCCGTTTGGTGGGCTTGGAACCCTGTACACATTGTTTGGGGCCGTGAGCGACACCCCGGTCGGATCTCCTTGCGGATGGAACCCGAATAGGCGATAAACCTGGACGACAGACTTGTGTGGTTAGTCAGGTCGTGGCCGACTCCCTCGCCAGGCTTCCGCTTGAAGGTTGCCGAGATACACGACGTGTACATGGTGGTAAGTGGCGAGCGCGTGTGTGAAGTACACCCCTGCAGGGTTAACATCATATATTCGAATAGCCGTGTCCGCGGTAAAGGACTTCTGGGTTGCCTGTACAGTTCATAAGTAACTTGAAATGGATATTCTAAAACCCGCAAGATAAGCGTGAGTGCTATGGATGGCCTTCTCGTAGGGAGACGGGAGCGGATCCATAGTGCTGTATTGATATGGTGAATATGTGGACTTGTGTGCGCCACCTCAAAAGAGTTACTTGCAGTCGTAGTTCAGGATAGCTACCGAGTCAAACACTACAAAAAAAAGACACATCCGTGACATTTTGGGCCGAATGAAATTTTTTTCTGTCATACATATGACACTTCTATGACGATAATTGTGACAAAACCCGGTATCATTATAGATGTGGTGGCTCCTACTTCTATGACAAAAAATCATGACAGAAAATGGGCTTTTCGTTCTGGGTGGGCCGGAGACGCAGCTGCATGACATTCTTTGGGCCGTCCATGACGGAAAAAACCGTGGTAGAAGCGAGGGCGAGGAAAATTTCGGGGAGTTCCCGGTTACGGTGGGAGGTCGGGGGCCGAGCGATGCGCGTTTCTCTCATACACGTACGCGCGTGCGTGCGAGGCGTTGGCTCTAACTGAACCCGAGCGAGGCATTGGGCTCTAACTGAACCCGAGCGATTGCACTGCAGGCTACGCGTTACTGAACCCGAGCGATCGATCGATGGCTGTTAACTGAACCCGATCGAGCGATTCCTTCGCTACTGCTGCTAACTGAAGCCGATCGATTGGATGAACAGTGATTGTTGCGGGGGGGTGGGGGTTGGATGAACAGTGAGCGGCGGCGTTGCCTCTGGATGAACAGGACCCCGTGGTGTGGAGGGCTGGATGAACAGTAGACGGTGGAGGGGTGCCCATGGAGGGGTGGTTGAACAGGACCCCGTGGTGTGGAGGGCTGGATGAACAGTAGACGGTGGAGGGGTGGTTGAACAGTAGCCGGTGGAGTAGCGTGCGGTGGAGGCTGGATGAACAGGAGCCTGTGGAGGCTGGAGGTCGACGGTAGCCTGTGGAGGCTAGAGGAGGTCGACGGTAGAGATGAACAGTATCCCGTGGAGTCCCGTTTTGCGGTACGCCACACCCCTCCTGATGAACAGGACCCCCGTTTCGACCGTATGAGGTCCGTTTCGTCCGTTTTGTGGTACGCCACACCCCTCCCGATCAACAGGACCCCCGTTTCGACCGTAGGAGGTCCGTTTCCTCCGTTTTGCGGTACGCCACACCCCTCCCGATCAACAGGACCCCCGTTTCGACCGTAGGGGGTCCGTTTCCTCCGTTCTGCGGTACGCCAGGCCTCGTTTCCATCGCCAGTTCCGTCCCAGCCCTCCCGATGAACACGACCACGCATTCCGTTCCGACCCAGCCGGTTGGCTCCCACGCGTTCCGTTGCCTCCCGATGAACACGACGCATTTCGTCGCCTCCCCATGAACACGACGCATTCCGATGCCTCCCCATGAACACGACGCATTCCGTTGCCTCCCCATGAACACGACGACGACGCTGTTTCTCCGTTTTGACCCAGCCATGTATACGAGCCCTGGACGTACGTATGCGTGAGTAGGCGTTCGAGACCCTGCCCGTATGTACACATACGCGACCATATTTGCTTTCTTGCACCCTGGCCGTTGTACGTACGTGTACATGCTACGTGCGCGCCTCTACTACGACACGTACGCGCCTCTACTACGACACGTGCGTGCCTCTACATCCACCAGTATATATGTACATACACGTTCGCGACCAGAATGGCAACGCTACGTACGCTTCGACCAGGTGGGTCCCAATTGTCAGGCACTTCCTTGCGTGCGAAGATGTAGCTGGTGGGTCCCACCAGTAAGGGGGGCGAATCGTTTTGTTTTTTGCCCGGATGCACTTCCTTGCGTGCGAAGGTGTAGCTGGTGGGTCCCAGCAGTCAGGGGGGAAACATTTTTTTGGCGAAATACGGTGTCCCGTCCGGTGGGTCCCCGCTGTGAGGTGGAGGAATAATTATTTTGCACTTAATAAGGAGGCACTTGAAGGAAATATGAATAAAGTTATTATTTATTTCCTTATATCATGATAAATGTTTATTATTCATGCTAGAATTGTATTAACCGGAAACATAATACATGTGTGAATACATAGACAAACAGAGTGTCACTAGTATGCCTCTACTTGACTAGCTCGTTAATCAAAGATGGTTATGTTTCCTAGCCATAGACATGAGTTGTCATTTGATTAACGGGATCACCTCATTAGGAGAATGACGTGATTGACTTGACCCATTCCGTTAGCTTAGCACTCGATCGTTTACTATGTTGCTATTGCTTTCTCCATGACTTATACATGTTCCTATGACTATGAGATTATGCAACTCCCGTTTACCGGAGGAACACTTTCTGTGCTACCAAACGTCACAACATAACTGGGTGATTATAAAGGTGCTCTACAGGTGTCTCCAAAGGTACTTGTTTGGTTGGCGTATTTCGAGATTAGGATTTGTCACTCCGATTGTCGGGGAGGTATCTCTGGGCCCACTCGGTAATACACATCACTATAAGCTTTGCAAGCATTGCAACTAATGAGCTAGTTGCGGGATGATGTATTACGGAACGAGTAAAGAGACTTGCCGGTAACGAGATTGAACTAGGTATTGAGATACCGACGATCGAATGTCGGGATAGTAACATACCGATGACAAAGGGAACAAAGTATGTTGTTATGCGGTTTGACCGATAAAGATCTTCGTAGAATATGTGGGAGCCAATATGAGCATCCAGGTTCCGCTATTGGTTATTGACCGGAGAGGTGTCTCAGTCATGTCTACATAGTTCTCAAACCCGTAGGGTCCGCACGCTTAACGTTACGATGACGGTTATATTATGAGTTTATATGTTTTGATGTACCGAAGGAGTTCAGAGTCCCGGATGAGATCGGGGACATGACGAGGAGTCTCGAAATGGTCGAGACGTAAAGATCGATATATTGGACGACTATATTCGGACTTCGGAAAGGTTCCGAGTGATTCGGGTATTTTTCGGAGTACTGGAGAGTTACGGGAATTCGTATTGGGCCTTAATGGGCCATACGGGAAAGGAGAGAAAGGCCCCAAAGGGTGGCCGCACCCCTCCCCATGGACCAGTCCGAATTGGACTAGGGAGGGGGGCGCCCCCTTCCTTCTTTCTCCTTCTCCCTTCCCTTCTCCTATTCCAACAAGGAAAGGAGGAGTCCTACTCCCGGTGGGAGTAGGACTCCCCCGTGGCGCGCCCTCCTCCTTGGCCGGCGGCCTCCCCCTTGCTCCTTTATATACAGGGGCAGGGGGCACCCCATAGACACACAATTGATCATTGATCTCTTAGCCGTGTGCGGTGCCCCCCTCCACCATATTACACCTCGATAATATCGTAGCGGTGCTTAGGCGAAGCCCTGCGTCGATAGAACGTCAACATTGTCACCACGCCGTCGTGCTGACGAAACTCTCCCTCAACACTCGGCTGGATCGGAGTTCGAGGGACGTCATCGAGCTGAACGTGTGCTGAACTCGGAGGTGCCGTGCGTTCGGTACTTGATCGGTCGGATCGTGAAGACGTACGACTACATCAACCGCGTTGTGTTAACGCTTCCACTATCGGTCTACGAGGGTACGTGGACAATACTCTCCCTTCTCGTTGCTATGCATCACCATGATCTTGCGTGTGCGTAGGAATTTTTTTGAAATTACTACGTTCCGCAATAGTGGTATCAGAGCCTGGTTCTATGCCTTGATGCTATGCACGAGTAGAACACAAGTGAGTTGTGTGCGATATAAGTCATACTGCTTACCAGCATGTCATACTTTGGTTCGGCGGTATTGTGAGATGAAGCGGCCCGGACCGACATTACGCGTACGCTTACGCGAGATTGGTTTCACCGTTGCGAGCACTCGTTGCTTAAAGGTGATTGGCGGGTGTCTGTCTCTCTCACTTTAGTTGAACCAAGTATGGCTACGCCCGGTCCTTGCGTAGGTTAAAACATCACCAACTTGACAAACTATCGTTGTGGTTTTGATGCGTAGGTAAGAACGGTTCTAGCTAAGCCCGTAGCAGCCACGTAAAACTTGCAACAACAAAGTAGAGGACGTCTAACTTGTTTTTGCAGGGCATGTTGTGATGTGATATGGTCAAGACATGATGCTATATTTTACTGTATGAGATGATCATGTTTTGTAACCGAGTTATCGACAACTGGCAGGAGCCATATGGTTGTCGCTTTATTGTATCCAATGCAATCGCCATGTAATTATTTTACTTTATCACTAAGCGGTAGCGATAGTCGTAAAAGCAAAAGTTGGCGAGACGACAACGATGCTACGATGGAGATCAAGGTGTCGCGCCAGTGACGATGGTGATCATGACGGTGCTTCGGAGATGGAGATCACAAGCACAAGATGATGATGGCCATATCATATCACTTATATTGATTGCATGTGATGTTAATCTTTTATGCATCTTATCTTGCTTTGATTGACGGTAGCATTATAAGATGATCTCTCACTAAAATTTCAAGATAAAAGTGTTCTCCCTGAGTATGCACCGTTGCGAAAGTTCTTCGTGCTGAGACACCACGTGATGATCGGGTGTGATAGGCTCTACGTTCAAATACAACAGGTGCAAAACAGTTGCACACGCGGAATACTCAGGTTAAACTTGACGAGCCTAGCATATGCAGATATGGCCTCGGAACACTGAGACCGAAAGGTCGAGCGTGAATCATATAGTAGATATGATCAACATAGTGATGTTCACCGTTGAAACTACTCCATCTCACGTGATGATCGGACATGGTTTAGTTGATATGGATCACGTGATCACTTAGAGGATTAGAGGGATGTCTATCTAAGTGGGAGTTCTTAAGTAATATGATTAATTGAACTTAAATTTATCATGAACTTAGTCCTGATAGTATTTTTGCAAATTATGTTGTAGATCAATAGCTCGCGTTGTTGCTTCCCTGTGTTTAGTTTTGATATGTTCCTAGAGAAAATTATGTTGAAAGATGTTAGTAGCAAAGATACGGATTGGATCCGTCATCTGAGGATTATCCTCATTGCTGCACAGAAGAATTATGTCCTTGATGCACCGCTAGGCGAAAGACCTATTGCAGGAGCAGATGCAGACGTTATGAACGTTTGGCTAGCTCAATATGATGACTACTTGATAGTTTAGTGCACCATATTTAACGGCTTAGAATCGGGACTTCAAAGACGTTTTGAACGTCATGGACCATATGAGATGTTCCAGGAGTTGAAGTTAATATTTCAAGCAAATACCCGAGTTGAGAGATATGAAGTCTCCAACAAGTTCTATAGCTAAAAGATGGAGGAGAATAGCTCAAGCAGTGAGCATGTGCTCAGATAGTCTGGGTACTACAATCGCTTGAATCAAGTGGGAGTTAATCTTCCAGATAAAATAGTGATCGACAGAATTCTCTAGTTACCATCACCAAGTTAGTAGAACTTCGTGATGAACTATAGTATGCAAGGGATGACGAAAGTAATTCCCGAGCTCTTCGTGATGCTGAAATCGATGAAGGTAGAAATCAAGAAAAATATCAAGTGTTGATGGTTGACGAGACCACTAGTTTCAAGAAAAGGGCAAAGGGAAGAAGGGGAACTTCAAGAAGAACGGCAAGCAAGTTGCTGCTCAAGTGAAGAAGCCCAAGTCTGTACCTAAGCCTGAAACTAAGTGCTTCTACTGCAAAGGGACTGGTCACTGGAAGCGGAACTACCCCAACTATTTGGTGGATAAGAAGGATGGCAAAGTGAACAAAGGTATATTGGATATACATGTTATTGATGTGTACTTTACTAGTGTTTATAGCAACCCCTCGGTATTTGATACTGGTTCAGTTGCTAAAAGTAGTAACTCGAAACGGGAGTTGCAGAATAAATAGAGACTAGTAAAAGGCAAGGTGACGATGTGTGTTGGAAGTAGTTCCAAGATTGATATGATCATCATCGCACACTCCCTATACTTTCGGGATTAGTGTTGAAACTAAATAAGTGTTATTTGGTGTTTGCGTTGAGCATGAATATGATTTGATCATGTTTGTTGCAATACGGTTATTCATTTAAATTAGAGAATAATTGTTGTTCTGTTTACATGAATAAAACATTCTATGGTCAAACACCCAATAAAATGGTTTATTGGATCTCGATCATAGTGATACACATATGCATAATAATGAAGCCAAAAGATGCAAAGTTAATCATGGTAGTGCAACTTATTTGTGGCACTGCCGTTTAGGTCATATTGGTGTAAAGCGCATGAAGAAACTCCATACTGATGGGATTTTGGAATCACTTGATTATGAATCACTTGATGCTTGCGAACCGTGCCTCATGGGCAAGATGACTAAAACGCCGTTCTCCGGAACTATGGAGAGAGCAACAGATTTGTTGGAAATCATACATAAAGATGTATGTTGGTCCGATGAATATTGAGGCTCGTAGCAGGTATCCTTATTTTCTGACCTTCACAGATGATTTGAGCAGATATGGGTATATCTACTTAATGAAACAGAAGTCTGAAACATTTGAAAAGTTCATATAATTTCAGAGTGAAACGGAAAATCATCATAACAAGAAAACAAAGTTTCTACGATCTGATCGTGGAGAAGAGTATTTGAGTTACGAGTTTGGCCTTCAGTTAAAACAATGTGAAATAGTTTCACTACTCACGCCACCTGGAACACCACGGTGTCATGGTGTGTCCGAACGTCGTAATCATACTTTACTAGATATGGTGCGATCTAGGATGTCTCTTACTGATTTACCGCTATCGTTTTGGGGTTATGCATTAGAGACAGCTGCATTCACTCTAAATAGGGCACCATCAAAATCCGTTGAAACGACACCTTATGAACTATGGTTTGGCAAGAAACCAAAGTTGTCGTATCTTAAAGTTTGGGGTTGCAATGCTTATGTGAAGAAACTTCAACCTGATAAGCTCGAACCTAAATTGGAGAAATGTGTCTTCATAGGATACCGAAAGGAGACTGTTGGGTACATGTCATGACCGGATTTTTGGGATAATAATTTCCCAGAAAAACGGCCTTTGTGCTCACCATCCCCAGGATTACTGTTAGCTGATGAGGCACCAACTTGATACAAGAATTCCAAGCAAGGTACAAAAATATGTAGTACAAGACCACTGAGGCCTAGGAGTACAACACTTGGTTTCTAATAGTTGAGGGCGGAAGCGGTTGGGTACATCTGCGTCTATGGGACTCCATTTCCCACAAGAACAGCTGGCCAGGATAACTCCTATCTTCGCGAGGCTGCTGACAATACTGCGTAGGTTCCGGGGTCGTCGTCGTAACACTCTTCTCCGCGCAAGAAATCTGGCCAAGACAATAGCCAGGGACAAGCCAGTGAGTACGTTTGAAAGTACTCGCAAACATCAGAAACACGGGTATAATATATCAAACATGCTCCGGATTATTATATGATCACAACGTATGTCACGAAATAAACGAAAAACCATGATGCACCCATGTGGTTAAAAATAACCCAAAATAAAATACTGGGTGCCAAACGAGGGTCTGAATGACTCCTCGAGAGGAAACTGCAAGAATAATAATGCCGCAGTCGGGCGTCGGGGCGACACCACAAAAAGGGCTTATAAATAAAAGAAATAACGAGCATGCCACAGTCGGGCGTCTGAGCGACACCACATAAAGGGCTTATAAAAGAATAATCACAGTGAGTATCCAGGAGGTAGAACCATCCCAGGGATACTCAATAAAATACATAATGTAAATGGTTAGTCCACAATAATAACAAAATTAAAACACAATCCCCAGATGTCAGAGGTCATAAACAAGAATCTCGTCTAGCCGTTTCTCCATCCGAAGACCGTCACTGAGTTCTAGCTGATTCGTTCTCCATCCGAATACCGTTACTATGATCCAGTTAGCCGTGTCTCCATCCGAAAACCGTTACTAAGTTCAACTCAGACTGTGGTCCTTAATCAAGAACATGGCTATCCAACAGGATATATCCTCTGCAGAGGGAGCACTATTTTCCCACGAGTAACGGAATTACTTAGTCCATCGGGACTAATTCCGCCTACGGCCTTTTAGTTGAAAACACGCCTGACCTGCACACACCAGCTTAACTCACCGATGTCTAGAATCACCCACGACACCTGCCAAGCAAAACTCTAAGTGGGGAGGCTACAACCTCGACGTAGCATGGGATCAAATTTCTATATGCGCGCTCTAAGGGGTGCCCCCCTCTCGGTCCCAACCGGAAACACCCATGCCCCCGGACCAAGTGGCATGCCTACCGGAGGCCTCCGGTATCTTCCACTATGGCCTCTCTGTACGGTGTGTGCTTTGGTAAGGGGTTGACAACTTACTGAACCATACCCCGTCTGCGATAGGGACAGGTGGTGGTACCAATAAATAGGGAAGCTACTGACCAAGACTCGACCTACGACCAACTCGGGTGGTCCAAGTATCCTCCAACAATAAATCACCACTCATCAAGCCTCACCATGCCATACCGGACTTTCTCGTCTCGACGAGGGACTAGGGACAAGCTCGTGTCTACCCAAGACCACGACTTTCCCTGTTTCCTTCCAGTATGCATGAGGAGCTCACGGGGATGATCCAAATCCCTAGCGTATCCATTGCTGACCTTAAAATATCTCCAAAAAGTACTCATGCACGAGACTTTATCGTTACATAAAGGTAACGCATACTCCAAGCCAAATGGTGTTGTAACCGTATCAGAACACCACAACAAAATATTATGCCAGAGTTCAGAAATGCTTGCCTTCAAGAGTATGCAAGGGATGCACTTTTTTATAAGCTTTCCCTCCCCTCCAAAATTCCTATTATGAGAAATATCCAAATAACAAATATTACAAATACAGTACAAAAAATTGTCTCAAATATTTTTGAAATAAATCTTAAAATAAACTAGATGGAATTTGAGAGAGGTAGGAAAAAGAATCAACTCATTTGGAGTTTTATTTAAAAAGTTATAGCTGGTCAAAGTCTGGTCAAAACTGTGCTTTTAAATAAAACCAGAAAAGAAAACGTTTCGAGGGGAACACGCTTTCGGGGTAGGGGAGACGTACTCTGTGGGTATACGCTTTCACTTAAACAGCGGAGACGGCGCGCGGGTCACTGACAGTGGGTCCAGAGGGCCCACTGGTCAGGTTTGACCGTTCTTCCCTCCCTCCTCTCTCTCTCTGCCCGAACGGTGGCGGCCTCCGGCGATCGACGGCGACGAACGACGGCTCTTCACGGGCACCCGAGGGCGGGGATGGAACGGCCAGACTGGGGCGGTCCTCTTGGTGGTCGCTGGGTCGTCGGGGGTGGAGGAAATCGCGGGCGGCGAGCTCCACGGCGGAGGGGGCTATGTTGGTGAAGTGGTTTCTGGGCTCCGGTGGTCTCCGATCGAGGTTGGGTAGTTGGGCAGCTCGCAAGGACAAGGGGAAGCTACTGGTGGCGCTGGTTGGGCGAGGGAGTGACTGGCTGCAACGTATCGCACCGGAACTTGGCGGCGGCCGCACTGGCCGGAGATGAGGAAGATGGCCACTACGGGTTGATCCACTGCTTGGGGAGCGCTAGGAGGAAAGTCTGAGGTTGCCTGAGGTCTCGAACGAGCTCGGGGGTCCCTTAAATAGGCGCTCGAGGTTGGACCGCGGCGGCTGAGGATAAGATCGCCGGCGACAGCCGTGCTGTAGCTGCAGGGCGACGTGGTGGCGACGAGCGCGTGCCGACGAGCTTCGGGATATGACCGGGCTGTTCACGGGGGCAGCTGGCGCGTTGGGGTGGCTTGGGCGGCGCTGTCCATGTCAGTGGTTCGCTGCCGACGCCGGCGTGCCGCCAAGGGCTCTGCCAGTGGCGCTGCAGGGTGCCAGAGATGGCGTGGGGAGGGAGCGAGCTAGTACGCGGTTCAGCGGTGGAGCAGGGGCCAGGGACGGGTCACTTCGAGTGCGGCAGTGCGGCGCGGCGGCTCAGTGCGCGCGCGTGCAATACGTGCGCTCTGGGCGCGCCCAAGAGCACGCACGGAACCTGCTCGACGAAATGCCAGGGCTGTCAAGAGCGCGAGGGTGGGGCTGGCAACCAACAGGACTAGGATAGAGACAGTCAGGAGTTCAGTGGACTAGGTTGTTGGGTCATTGGAGCAAGTTCACAGTGCAAACAAAGAACTCATGCCAAAACAGACTGTGCACACCAAGTGTTCGACAGAATGCCAAGTGCACTTAGGCAACTCTTGGAGTGGACAAACTCTCCAGATCAGGGTCTCCTTAGGTGTGGATGATGAAGGTAAGATCATAGGGGCAAAACCAGAAACTTGCTAGTGCAAGTTTTGCAAAACTCCAGTTTTGGACAGAAAGAAAAAGGGTTTGTTGCATGCACTAAAAATACTCCAATGGGTCCAATCTCCTGGACTTAAGAGTTTGGTATGGAGGACTGTAAGTAGGGGAAAAATCTCATGGGTGCTAGAACAAAATAAAATGGGGTTGCAGTACAAATCACCAAACTGGACCAGAAAGGAAAAGAAGGTGATTCACTCAAATTTTTCAAAGAACATCACTGAGTTTTTGCATTGTATGCATCCACTGACATCTCCAAACACTTGGAAGAATTTTTAAAGAAATATTTAAATGGGTTGTAGTGCAAAAGTGCCTACTGGACCAGATTGGAAAAGTTGGTGTAGAGCTCAAAATCTCCAATGGCCAAAAGGTATTTTTGCATAAAAGTGATGTGGAAACATCACATGATATCCCCAAATTTTGGTGGAAATTTTAAATGCATTTGTCAAATGGTTGTAGTGCAAAACAGGCTCCAAATTCAAAAGAAATCCTTTTAAAAGAATAAAGCTCTGAGAAAACAAATCTTGCAATTTAAATCCACTGATAAAGGATTGTTTTATTATAGAGAGTATTCAAGTCCAGCAATACTCTTTGAAGGTTTTTCCACTAGAGGCAAAAGTCCAAAATCAAAAAGGGTAAATCTTGACAAAATGGAAAAGTTTTATTTCCTGGCAACATTTTAATAAATAAAACAAGGTCAAAAATTTTGGGTGTCACAACACTACCCCCCTTAAGAAAAATCTCGTCCTCGAGATTTGTTAAAAGTTGTTTGAACAAAAACTGTTTTTATCAAAAGAAAACATTCAACTGCACAAAAACAAAGTGGCTATAGTGAGAGGGCAATAAGTGGTGTAAAACCACAGTGTGGTACACTGGCGTGGTGTGGACAATTCCACGGTTAGGGAAAACCAGATATTTCTACGCAGATACAGTAATTTAGAATAAATTCTAAATTACTAAAATACGCTGGTCGCACCCGAGAGCACAGTGCTCTCTTTGGCTGACAGGTGCACCCAGGGCCCACTGTCGGCCTCTTCTCCTACCTCTGGCTCTCTCTTCTCTCTCGCGCGCTCTCCCGCGCTTCCTCCACCGGTGATGCCTAGCTCGTAGGGCATCGAGGCCGTACCGTGGTAGTGCGCGGCGTGCTAGCTGCCGGTGCAGCGTGCACTCACCTCGCGGGCCAGTGCGCTGTCGGCACTGCTCGCGGACTCGTCTCCGAACACCGGCGGTCGAGCGACGAGTGGCGCTGGTGGACCTCGCCCACCGTACACCGATCTCGAGCTATAAAATGATCATGGTGCTCCTTTCTTCTTCCTCACAACTGGCCTCGCTCCCACTCCTCCTCCCTCTCCTCCATTGCTGTTAGGAGGAGCCCGAGACGAGGCTCTAATGGCGGAGGCGATGCCGGACTGGTATGTGGTCCTGGTGTGTGGAGGTTTGGCGGTGCTGTTGGGGTTCTCCGTGCTCCTGTGCGCGATGATCCTGGATGATCGTCGTGATGCTACCGCTCGAGTGTTAGCTCTTCGCGGTGGCGGCGATCATGTGGATTAAGCGCGGCACCGAGCGCTGACTGCCGTCGGTGTGCTGGGGCAACTCGTGCCTGATTGATCACTCACAAATCTCTCTCACTGAGACTGTGGTGTCCTCGTGTGCGATCAGTTAGGCGAAAAAAATGTGTTCAAGGTTTCGTAATGGTGCTCGAGGACGAGTGGTTGTAACTGTGAGTCTGCTGTTACGATGTTGCACGAATAAAGAAGAATCTATGTCGTGAAAAAGGTATACGCCGTAGTGACTCGGGGAAAGAAATCTCATCACAAAATTTATCGAGAAACAAAATAAAACTAGTTAAAGCCAAAAATAACAGCAGTAAAACTGCTCACGAAAACAAAAGAAATCAGAAATCGGGTCCATCGCACAAATCCGTAGGAGTCACAACACATAATTAAATACAGGGATAAAAAAATATAGCGGTGACGTTTACAAAGAAAACGGCAAAAAGACTGGGTCCTGAGAAAACGCTTCCGGCACTGGGGCACACTCCTCTTCTATCGGGAGAAGCAGGTTGACCAGTCGGTGAATGCGCCTCTCCTGGTCAGGCCTCAGTGGTCTGCCAATAGCGATCCGAGGATTTAAATCAGCGAGGCTCTGGAGATAACCCATTACCCGCTGAGTTAAACGCTCCTGAGCGATAACGTACTGGGCAAGGTTGGCCAGTACTGGATCTCTCTCAATACGTCCTCCGGGAAAAGATGCAACTTCCCCGGGTGCTGCACGACTCGGGAAATAATAGTATCCTCGCTCGCTGGCATAGGGTACCGCGAACCGAAGACGAGTGAGCGCCTCGTATAAAGCAGCTTCTATGGCCATATGCGGAGTCGGCATGGATTTCCCCAGAAGGAGACTTCTGTTGGGTCTTGGTTTGGGTAGGCGGGAGGGATGTGCACCACTGCCCAATATTTTGAGGTGGATGGGTTGATCCTTGATTTGAGCAACTCGTACTGGGGTGGATGGGTGGCACTCATAGTACTGCAGGTAAAGTCCCACAATAATTTGACAAAACTGCCCGGGGTTGCGTCTGGGGTTCTCAGATAAATACTGTGGGTTGGCATGGCAAGGAATGGCTGTGAGTGCTGCGCACAATAGTGAGGGGCACTTGGCAAGGTCACGAAGTGGCCTTTATATAGCACCGGGGTTGGGTTATCCACCGGGGTGAAGGGTAACTGGTTGTCGATCCTGTTCTCGGGTCAAAGCCACAGATATACATAACACATAAATGTGACGCATTACTGTGGGTGCCGTCGGGGTTGGTCTTGGTAGCTGCGCCCGAAATTTAGGAATGCAACTGTACGCTAACGTACACATGCATAGTTACTACTCCAAAAATAGGAGCATTCAAGAAGACAGCATTAAATAAAAGTGATACCAGGCCACACCGTTACAAAGCTAAGGCTCGATACAACTCGAGCGACTTAGTCTACTTCGTTAATGTCTAGGTGGGCTGGCCTGGCGGATGCCGAGGTTTCTCCATGGGTTTCCCCGTCAGGATTTGTCGGCTGAGGTTGCGGGGCTGCAGGGTCGGGGTAGTGGTGATGACCATCGCGGGGGTTGTTGGCCACAATCCCGTTGGAATGGGTTCCCAAAAGGCGACGAAGCGCTTCTGGTGACACCAAAGTACTCTGGTTGATGGCTGGGGCAGACCTCAAGGGGTCGATCGGGTGTCCGAACAGCACGACTGGGTTGTCGGGGTCGGGCTCCGCGTCTCTTCTCGCCGGGGCTCGGCGAACCAGTTCTCCACGAGCTGCGATCAGATCGAGGGTGACCTGATCGAACAGTTTCTCTAGTGCGCTTACATAGCGCACCAGATGCAATAGTGCGGGATCCGTCTCGTGATCTCCGTTGGCAACCTGGGGCGGCCTACCATACCCGTCACGACTGGGGTAGTAGTAGAACGAGCGACAGTTAACTCTGGGCGACAAGTGCCGGAGTTGAACTATAGCTTCTCGAGCTGCCAGTTGGATGGCTTGTGGCTCAAAGGAAGTTGTCCTTCCAGTGAACCTGTAGGGGCGTTCCGGCGACAGACCCCTACCGTAGATGTGCACAGTGGCCCAGTACTGACGGCTCTCACCGTACATGGGTCCCTGGTGCACAACATATTCAGGAGGCTCTTCTAACGCATAGGCACGGCGGGTGAGGTTTGCGAGCACGGTCACAAAACCTCCGAGGTTGGTTGCGGTGGTCTCGTTATGAACAATGGGGCCAGGCATCGTGGCTTGGTTTGGGGAAAAGAGGCTGTGCTGTGCTGTGTTGAGGCTAGCGTGCCCTTTTTATAGGGAAAGGGGACGGAGTCTTCCTCCGCACGCTTGCGATGGATACGGGTTGGGCGTCGGTCACTGGCGCGTGATCGACGGGCTAGGCTGATAGGTTGGGCACCGTCCGCCGAAAAGGCGTCGGGTCACTCTGGAGCTATCTTACGCGGGAAGCATGACCGGGGTTAGGCTAAGGTCTGGTGGTTTGGTTATCCTAAGTTTATTGACCTGGCTAAGATAGGATTAGCCAATGGTCAGCCTGGCTCTGATACCAAGTCTGTCACGACCGGATTTTTGGGATAATAATTTCCCAGAGAAACGGCCTTTGTGCTCACCAGCCCCAGGATTACTGTTAGCTGATGAGGCACCAACTTGATACAAGAATTCCAAGCAAGGTACAAAAATATGTAGTACAAGACCATTGAGGCCTAGGAGTACAACACGTGGTTTCTAATAGTTGAGGGCGGAAGCGGTTGGGTACATCTGCGTCTATGGGACTCCATTTCCCACAAGAACAGCTGACAAGGATAACTCCTATCTTCGCGAGGCTGCTGACAATACTGCATAGGTTCCGGGGTCGTCGTCGTAACACTCTTCTCCGTGCAAGAAATCTGGCCAAGACAATAGCCAGGGACAAGCCAGTGAGTACGTTTGAATGTACTCGCAAACATCAGAAACACGGGTATAATATATCAAACATGCTCCGGATTATTATATGATCACAACGTCTGTCACGAAATAAACGAAAAACCATGATGCACCCATGTGGTTAAAAATAACCCAAAATAAAATACTGGGTGCCAAACGAGGGTCTGAATGACTCCTCGAGAGGAAACTGCAAGAATAATAATGCCGCAGTCGGGCGTCGGGGCGACACCACAAAAAGGGCTTATAAATAAGAGAAATAACAAGCATGCCACAGTCGGGCGTCTGAGCGACACCACATAAAGGGCTTATAAAAGAATAATCACAGTGAGTATCCAGGAGGTAGAACCATCCCAGGGATACTCAATAAAATACATAATGTAAATGGTTAGTCCACGATAATAACAAAATTAAAACACGATCCCCAGATGTCACAGGTCATAAACAAGAATCTCGACCAGCCGTTTCTCCATCCGAAGACCGTCACTAAGTTCTAGCTGATTCGTTCTCCATCCGAATACCGTTACTATGATCCAGTTAGCCGTGTCTCCATCCGAAAACCGTTACTAAGTTCTACTCAGACTGTGGTCCTTACTCAAGAACATGGCTATCCAACAGGATATATCCTCTGCAGAGGGAGCACTATTTTCCCACGAATAACGGAATTACTTAGTCCATCGGGACTAATTCCGCCTACGGCCTTTTAGTTGAAAACACGCCTGACCTGCACACACCAGCTTAACTTACCGATGTCTGGAATCACCCACGACACCTGCCAAGCAAAACTCTAAGTGGGGAGGCTACAACCTCGACATAGCATGGGATCAAATTTCTATATGTGCGCTCTAAGGGGTGCCCCCCTCTCGGTCCCAACCGGAAACACCCATGCCCCCGGACCAAGTGGCATGCCTACCGGAGGCCTCCGGTATCTTCCACTATGGCCTCTCTGTACGGTGTGTGCTTTGGTAAGGGGTTGACAACTTATTGAACCATACCCCGTCTGCGACAGGGACAGGTGGTGGTACCATCAAATAGGGAAGCTACTGACCAAGACTCGACCTACGACCGACTCAGGTGGTCCAAGTATCCTCCAACAATATTACCATTAGTCGAATAAATCACAACTCATCAAGCCTCACCATGCCATACCGGACATTCTCGTCTCGACGAGGGACTAGGGACAAGCTCGTGTCTACCCAAGACCACGACTTTCCCGGTTTCCTTCCAGTATGCATGAGGAGCTCACGGGGATGATCCAAATCCCTAGCGTATCCATTGCTGACCACAAAATATCTCCAAAAAGTACTCATGCACGAGACTTTATCGTTACATAAAGGTAACGCATACTCCAAGCCAAATGGTGTTGTAACCGTATCAGAACACCACAACAAAATATTATGCCAGAGTTCAGAAATGCTTGCCTTCAAGAGTATGCAAGGGATGCACTTTTTTAAAAGCTTTCCCTCCCCTCCAAAATTCCTATTATGAGAAATATCCAAATAACAAATATTACAAATACAGTACAAAAAATTGTCTCAAATATTTTTGAAATAAAACTTAAAATAAACTAGATGGAATTTGAGAGAGGTAGGAAAAAGAATCAACTCATTCGGAGTTTTGTTTAAAAAGTTATAGCTGGTCAAAGTCTGGTCAAAACTCTGCTTTTAAATAAAACCAGAAAAGAAAACGTTTCGAGGGGAATACGCTTTCGGGGTAGGGGAGACGTACTCTGTGGGTATACGCTTTCACTTAAACAGAGGAGACGGCGCGTGGGTCACTGATAGTGGGTCCAGAGGGCCCACTGGTCAGGTTTAACCGTTCTTCCCTCCCTCCTCTCTCTCTCTGCCCGAACGGTGGCGGCCTCCGGCGATCGCCGGCGATGAACGGCGGCTCTTCACGGGCACCCGAGGGCGGGGATGGAACGGCCAGACTGGGGCGGTCCTCTTGGTGGTCGCTGGGTCGTCGGGGGTGGAGGAAATCGCCGGCGGAGAGCTCCACGGCGGAGGGGGCTATGGTGGTGAAGTGGTTTCTGGGCTCCGGTGGTCTCCGATCGAGGTTGGGTAGTTGGGCAGCTCCGCAAGGACAAGGGGAAGCTACTGGTGGCGCTGGTTGGGCGAGGGAGTGACTGGCTGCGACGTATCGCACCGGAACTTGGCGGCGGCCGCACTGGCCGGAGACGAGGAAGATGGCCACTACGGGTTGATCCACTGCTTGGGGAGCGCTAGGAGGAAAGTCTGAGGTTGCCTGAGGTCTCGAACGAGCTCGGGGATCCCTTAAATAGGCGCTCAAGGTTGGACCACGGCGGCTGAGGATAAGATCGCCGGCGACAGCCGTGCTGTAGCTGCAAGGCGATGTGGTGGCGACGAGCGCGTGCCGACGAGCTTCGGGATATGACCGGGCTGTTCACTGGGGCAGCTGGCGCGCTGGGGTGGCTTGGGCGGCGCCGTTCATGTCAGTGGTTCGCTGCCGACGCCGGCGTGCCGCCAAGGGCTCTGCCAGCGGCGCTGCAGGGCGCCAGAGATGGCGTGGGGAGGGAGCGAGCCAGTGCGCGGTTCAGCGGTGGAGCAGGGGCCAGGGACGGGTCACTTCGAGTGCGGCAGTGCGGCGCGGCGGCTCAGTGCGCGCGCGTGCAAAACGTGCGCTCTGGGCGCGCCCAGAGCACGCACGGAACCTGCTCGACGAAATGCCAGGGCTGTCAAGAGCGCGAGGGTGGGCCTGGCAACCAACAGGACTAGGATAGAGACAGTCAGGAGTTCAGTGGACAAGGTTGTTGGGTCATTGGAGCAAGTTCACAGTGCAAACAAAGAACTCATCCCAAAACAGACTGTGCACACCAAGTGTTCGACAGAATGCCAAGTGCACTTAGGTACCTCTTGGAGTGGCCAAAATCTCCAGATCAGGGTCTCCTTCGGTGTGGATGATGAAGGTAAGATCATAGGGGCAAAACCAGAAACTTGCTAGTGCAAGTTTTGGACAGAAAGAAAAAGGGTTTGTTGCATGCACTAAAAATACTCCAATGGGTCCAATCTCCTGGACTTAAGAGTTTGGTATGGAGGACTGTAAGTAGGGAAAAAGCTCATGGGTGCTAGAACAAAATAAAATGGGGTTGCAGTACAAATCACCAAACTGGACCAGAAAGGAAAAGAAGGTGATTCACTCAAATTTTTCAAAGAACATCACTGAGTTTTTGCATTGTATGCATCCACTGACATCTCCAAACACTTGGAAGAATTTTTAAAGAAATATTTAAATGGGTTGTAGTGCAAAAGTGCCTACTGGACCAGATTGGAAAAGTTGGTGTAGAGCTCAAAATCTCCAATGGCCAAAAGGTATTTTTGCATAAAAGTGATGTGGAAACATCACATGATATCCCCAAATTTTGGTGGAAATTTTAAATGCATTTGTCAAATGGTTGTAGTGCAACACAGGCTCCAAATTCAAAAGAAATCCTTTTAAAAGAATAAAGCTCTGAGAAAACAAATCTTGCAATTTAAATCCACTGATAAAGTATTGTTTTATGATAGAGAGTATTCAAGTCCAACAATACTCTTTGAAGGTTTTTCCACTAGAGGCAAAAGTCCAAAATCAAAAAGGGTAAATCTTGACAAAATGGAAAAGTTTTATTTCCTGGCAACATTTTAATAAATAAAACAAGGTCAAAATTTTTGGGTGTCACAGTACACCTTCTATCACAGATCCGAAGGCAAGACATTCGTTGCTAAGAATGGATCCTTTCTAGAGAAGGAGTTTCTCTCGAAAGAAGTGAGTGGGAGGAAAGTAGAACTTGATGAGGTAACTGTACCTGCTCCCTTATTGGAAAGTAGATCATCACAGAAACCAGTTTCTGTGACACCTACGCCAATTAGTGGGGAAGTTAATGATAATGATCATGAAACTTCAGATCAAGTTATTACTGAACCTCGTAGGTCAACCAGATTAAGATCCGCACCAGAGTGGTACAGTAATCCTGTTCTGGAGGTTATGTTACTAGACCATGACGAACCTACGAACTATGAGGACGCGATGATGAGCCCAGATTCCGCAAAATGGCTTGAGGCCATGAAATCTGAGATGGGATCCATGTATGAGAACAAAGTGTGGACTTTGGTTGACTTGCCCGATGATCGGCAAGCCATAGAAAATAAATGGATCTTCAAGAGGAAGACGGACGCTGATAGTAGTGTTACTATCTACAAAGCTAGAATTGTCGCAAAACGTTTTCGACAAGTTTAAGGTGTTGACTACGATGAGAGTTTCTCACTCGTATCTATGCTTAAGTCTGTCCGAATCATGTTAGCAATTGCCGCATTTTATGGAATCTGGCAAATGGATAAACAAAACTGCATTCCTTAATGGATTTATTAAAGAAGAGTTGTATATGATGCAACCAGAAGGTTTTGTCAATCCTAAAGGTGCTAACAAAATATGCAAGCTCCAGCGATCCATCTATGGACTGGTGCAAGCATCTCGGAGTAGGCATATACGCTTTGATAAGTTGATCAAAGGATATAGTTTTATACAGACTTGCGGTGAAGCCTGTATTTACAAGAAAGTGAGTGGGAGCACTACAGCAATTCTGATAAGTATATGTGAATGACATATTGTTGATTGGAAATAATGTAGAATTATTCTGCAAAGCATAAATGAGTGTTTGAAAGGAGTTTTTCAAAGAAAGACCTCGGTGAAGCTGCTTACATATTGAGCATCAAGATCAATAGAGATAGATCAAGACGCTTGATAAGTTTTTTTAATAAGTACATACCTTAACAAGATTTTGAAGTAGTTCAAAATAGAACAGTCAAAGAAAGAGTTCTTGCCTGTGTTACAAGGTGTGAAATTGAGTAAGACTCAAAGCCCGACCACGGCAGAAAAACAGAAAGAGAATGAAAGTCATTCCCTATGCCTTGGCCATAGGTTCTATAAAGTATGCCATGCCGTGTACCAGATCTATTGTATACCCTACACTGATCTTGGCAAGGGAGTACAATAGTGATCTAGGAGTAGATCATTGGACAGCGGTCAAAATTATCCTTACTGGAATAAGGATATGTTTCTCGATTATGGAAGTGAAAAAGGGTTACGTCGATGCCAGTTTTGACGCTAATCTAGATGAATCTAAGCCTCAGTCTAGATACATATTGAAAGTGGGAGCAATTAGCTAGAGTAGCTCCGTGCAGAGCATTGAAGACATAGAAATTTGCAAAAATACTTACGGATCTGAATGTGACAGACTCATTGACTAAAATTATCTCACAAGCAAAACATGATCACACCTTAGTACTCGTTGGGTGTTAATCACATAGCGATGTGAACTAGATTATTGACTCTAGTAAACCCTTTGGGTGTTGGTCACATGACGATGTGAAACTATGGGTGTTAATCACATGGTGATGTGAACTATTAATCACATGGTGATGTGAATTATTGATGTTAAATCACATGGCGTTGTGAACTAGATTATTGACTCTAGTGCAAGTGGGAGACTGAAGGAAATATGCCCGAGAGGCAATAATAAAGTTATTATTTATTTCCTTATATCATGATAAATGTTTTTTATTCATACTAGTATTGTATTAACCGGAAACACAATACATGTCTGAATACATAGACAAACAGAGTGTCACTAGTATGCCTCTACTTGACTAGCTCGTTAATCAAAGATGGTTATGTTTCCTAGCCATAGACATGAGTTGTCATTTGATTAACGGGATCACCTCATTAGGAGAATGATGTGATTGACTTGACCCATTCCGTTAGCTTAGCACTCGATCGTTTAGTATGTTGCTATTGCTTTCTTCATGACTTATACATGTTCCTATTACTATGTGATTATGCAACTCCCGTTTACCGGAGGAACACTTTGTGTGCTACCAAACGTCACAATGTAACTCGGTGATTATAAAGGTGCTCCACAGGTGTCTCCAAAGGTACTTGTTGGGTTGGCGTATTTCGAGATTAGGATTTGTCACTCCGATTGTCGGAGAGGTATCTCTGGGCCCACTCGGTAATACACATCACTATAAGCCTTGCAAGCATTGCAACTAATGAGCTAGTTGCGGGATGATGTATTACGGAACGAGTAAAGAGACTTGCCGGTAACGAGATTGAACTAGGTATTGAGATACCGACGATCGAATCTCGGGCAAGTAACATACCGTTGACAAAGGGAACAAAGTATGTTGTTATGTGATTTGACCGATAAAGATCTTCGTAGAATATGTGGGAGCCAATATGAGCATCTAGGTTCCGCTATTGGTTATTGACCGAAGAGGTGTCTCGGTCATGTCTACATAGTTCTCGAACCCGTAGGGTCCGCACGCTTAACTTTACGATGACGGTTATATTATGAGTTTATATGTTTTGATGTACCGAAGGAGTTCGGAGTCCCGGATGAGATCGGGGACATGACGAGGAGTCTCGAAATGGTCGAGACGTAAAGATCGATATATTGGACGACTATATACGGACTTTGGAAAGGTTCCGAGTGATTCGGGTATTTTTCGGAGTACCAGAGAGTTACGGGAATTCGTATTGGGCCTTAATGGGCCATACGGGAAAGGAGAGAAAGGCCCCAAAGGGTGGTCGCACCCCTCCCCATGGACCAGTCCGAATTGGACTAGGGAGGGGGGCGCCCCCTTCCTTCTTTCTCCTTCTCCCTTCCCTTCTCCAATTCCAACAAGGAAAGGAGGAGTCCTACTCCCGGTGGGAGTAGGACTCCCCCCTTGTCGCGCCCTCCTCCTTGGCCGGCGGCCTCCCCCTTGCTCATTTATATACGGGGGCAGGGGGCACCCCATAGACACACAATTGATCATTGATCTCTTAGCCGTGTGCGGTGCCCCCCTCCACCATATTACACCTCGATAATATCGTAGTGGTGCTTAGGCGATGCCCTACGTCGGTAGAACATCAACATTGTCACCATGTCGTCGTGCTGACGAAACTCTCCCTCAACACTCGGCTGGATCGGAGTTCGAGGGACGTCATCGAGCTGAACGTGTGCTGAACTCGGAGGTGCCGTGCGTTCGGTACTTGATCGGTCGGATCGTGAAGACGTACGACTACATCAACCGCGTTGTGTTAACGCTTCCGCTATCGGTCTACGAGGGTACGTGGACAACACTCTCCCTTCTCGTTGCTATGCGTCACCATGATCTTGCATGTGCGTAGGAATTTTTTTGAAATTACTACGTTCCGCAACAGCACTTCCTTGTTGCGGCCGTGGACCCAGCTGTCAGCCTCTCCACGTACAGTCCACGTCCGATGGAAGCCGTTCCTTGACCATGTTGACCACGCGGCGCTGAGAACACCAGGGCGGTGGACGACGGCGAGGCCTAGGAAGGGGACGACGCAGAGCCGGGGAAGACGCGGCAGTGGAAGCCCGCGCGGAGACGAGTACGAGGGTTCACTGGTTCGGCTGCGGTGTGAGGCTGCCGTCGCCGCAGGGCCTGGCCAGCGGTGGGAATATTAGGGGGCGGTGAGGCCTCCACGGCAGCACAGCCGGCCACGGGAGGCAGGAGCATGCGGCACGACCGGCGCTGCTTTGGGCGGCTGGAGCAAGAAGACTAGAGGTTGAAGAAGTACTACGGCCGTTGGATGGACATCGTATGGTCACTGGAGCTAGAATCGTTCATATTGACTAAAGTTGACAAAGGCCCCCATCCCAGTCAACTTAGTAGGCCCACAAGTCAGCCTCCCACCATGGTGGGTCCCAGCTAGCAGGGGGGTATTCATTTTTTTGTGCGTAATAAGGAGGCACTTCCTTGCTTGCAAAGATATAGCTGGTGGGTCCGAGCTGTCAGCGGCAGTAACGTTTTTTTTGCGAAATACAGAGGCCCTTTCGGTGGGTCCCTGATGTCAGGTGGAGGAATCATTATTTTGTGCGTAATAAGGAGGCATTTCCTTGCGTGCGGCCGTGGACCCAGCTGTCGGCCTCTCCACGTACAGTCCACTTCAGATGCATGTCGGTCGTTGACCACGTTGACCAGGCCGCGCCGAGAGCACCCGGGCGGTGGACGACGGCGAGGCCTAGGAAGGGAACGACACGGAGGCAGGGAAGACTCGGCAGTTGTTTCCCACGCGGAGGGGAGTACGACTGTACGAGGGTTTGCTGGTTCGTCTGCCGTCGCTGGAGAATAACAGCAGGTGTGGGTGAGTAGAGGGATGGCTAGACCAGCGATGGGAGTACGGTGGGGCGGTGCGGCCTGCGCGGCAGCAGAGCCGGCCGCGGGGAGGAGGGAGCAGGCAGTTCCGCCGGCACGTGTTTGAGCGGCTGGAGCAGGAAGAGCAGAGATTGAAGAAGCACGACGGCCGTTGGATGGCCATCCAACAGTCACTGCTTGTGCGTCAACCTTTTTTTAGAAAAGCCTCAAATCTGTGGAAAACAACATACAGCCCATCTGCCAGTATTTCTAATAATTTACAGCCCATTTGCTAATTATTAAGGTTTTTTCGGAGCCCATATTCTTTTTGTTAGCATTACAGCCCATATTGTGGCCACGGTTAAAAAATTATACGAAATTTTGCATATTTCGGTGCGGTCCGAACTGTTTTTAATCCCGAAATTTCGACTCACATTCAAACTAATTTTTAAAATAAATGTATATCAATATAAAATCCAACAAATTCTCCACGCATAAAAATTAATGTAATTTAAAATCTCGAAATGAAAAAAAAAGATATTTGAAACGAATTGCCGGTTTGATGTGTTTTAAAAATGCACAGCCCATTTCTCATTACTGATGGGCCATTTTCTCGGCCAGCCGAATGAAAGCTCTCCTCGTCTTGAAAGATTTGCAGCCCAACAGGCCTGACAAAGCGACTTAGTTGGCAAATCACAAAAAAAACTGGCTGTGGCCATGGACCCAGCTGTCAGCCTCTCCACGTACAGTACTTTTCCGATGGAATTTGTTCCTTGACCATGTTGACCACGCCGCGCGGAGAGCACCACGGCGGTGGACGATGGTGAGGCCTAGGAAGGGGACGACGCGGAGCCGGGGAAGACGCGGCAGTGGAAGCCCGCGCGGAGAGGAGTACGAGGGTTCACTGGTTCGGCTGCGGTGTGAGGCTGCCGTCGCCGCAGGGCCTGGCCAGCGGTGGGAATAGTAGGCGGCGGTGAGGCCTGCGCGGCAGCACAACCGGCCATGGGAGGCAGGAGCATGCGGCACGACCGGCGCTTCTTCGGGCGGCTGGAGCAAGAAGACCAGAGGTTGAAGAAGCACTACGGCCGTTGGATGGACATCGTACGGTCACTGGAGCTAGAATCATTCATATTGACTAAGTTGACAAAGCCCTCCGTCCCCGTCAACTTAGTAGGCCCACAAGTCAGCCTCCCACGATGGTGGGTCCTAGCTAGCAGGGGGAGTATTCATTTTTTTGTGCGTAATAAGGAGGCACTTCCGGTGGGTCCGAGCTGACAGCGGGGGGAACGTTTTTTTCATGAAATACGGTGGTCCGTCCGGTCACTACTAGAAAAAGGGCTATAGATGGGATTGACACTAATGGCGCACCAGACAAGCGGTGCGCCATTAGTATATACTAATGGCGCACCACCTTCTGATACGCCATTAGAGTTGGAACTACTAATGGCGCACCAGGCGTAGGGTGCGCCATTAGTATCAAAAAAAAATTTAACTAGTGCGCCTGTCCAAACATACTAATGGCGCATCCAGACACAGTGCGCCATTACTAGTTGTAACTAGTAATGGCGCACCTGGCCCAGGGTGCGCCATTAGTATCAAATTTTTTTTTTAACTAGTGCGCCTGTCCAAACATACTAATGGCGCATCCAGACACAGTGCGCCATTACTAGTTGTAACTAGTAATGGCGCACCTGGCCCAGGGTGCGCCATTAGTATCAAATTTTTTTTTTAACTAGTGCGCCTGTCCAAACATACTAATGGCGCATCTAGACACAGTGCGCCATTACTAGTTGTAACTAGTAATGGCGCACCTGTCCCAGGGTGCGCCATTAGTATCAAAAAATTATTTTAACTAGTGCGCCTGTCCAAACATACTAATGGCGCATCCAGACACAGTGCGCCATTACTAGTTGTAACTAGTAATGGCGCACCTGGCCCAGGGCGCGCCATTAGTATAAAAAGTTTTTTTTAACTAGTGCGCCTGTCCAAACATACTAATGGCGCACCACCAGAAGGTGCGCCATTAGTAACCTGGATTACTAATGGCGCATCTAGAGTTGGTGCGCCATTAGTAAGTGGGCAGCAACAAGATATTTTGGACAGCCTCTCCTACCCAAACTCACTTTCTCCCCACTTCATTCTCTCCACCTCCTCCTTGTCTCGGGTGCCTCCTCTTTTTCACCTCATTTCCACCATAGATTCATTCAATTTAAGTGGTTAAATTACCTTGTTTTGATAGGTAAGTAAGGGGGGAAGCTATATTTATGTTGGTCTCCCTACAACAATGTGCACATGCACTTTTTATGGCCTAGCTAGATCTATCTATGTTCGTGGTGTTGCATATGTTTGTGGTGTTGCATATGTGTTTGTGTTTGGAGGTGTACCGGTATTTGAAATGCGATAGTTGCCAATATTTTGCCGGAATGTTGATTCATTTCCGTTTCGGCGAGAATTTTGGCATTAAGCATTCTTTTTGGTCCTATTTTTAGGGAAAGTCATGCCAAATTTTTTGTTGGTTCTAAAATATCGTTTTGCTCTACCCCGCAGGCGACCATGGTCCGCATGATGACCGAAGGCATCGTGAATAGGTTTTTGAGGTCCGCGAAGGCCGAGATGCTTCAAAAGAACGAGACGGAGATAAGATGTCCGTGTCGAAGATGCAAGCTGAAGAGCCTTATTGCGGACCCGGAATCCTGGCAGGTGCGGGACCACCTGCTCTTGCGTGGTTTCATGGATGGCTATCGGTGGCAAGGTGATGAAGATGACTACGAAGTCGTCCATGGGGGCCGGGGAAGAAATGAGGAAGGGCAGCAAGACAACCACCGCGGCTCGGGCGGGCGAGAAGACGAAGAATCCCCAGGAGATGATCACGACGGTGATGCTGTACACAGTCATCATGTAGAAGATGCAGGATATGATGATGAGGAAGATGCCGGAGCAGACGACGGGCATGATCATGAAGATGATGATACCGGCGGAGCAGACAACGCTGGACCATCGATGGGCTGGGTGCAGGACCCTCATATTCAAGAGCTGCTTCTCAAGCAGACGGATAACGCAAGAGCTGCCGCCCGAGAGAAAGCCAAGATGGATCAACTTGAGTTAGACGTGGTTACTCCATTGTATGAAGGATGCAGGCCCGAGGATACCCGCCTGAAAGTAACGCTCATGGCTCTGGAGATGAAGGTAAAACACAAAATGACCGACGCATGCTTCGACGAGAACATGTCATTCTGGCACGAACGTCTTCCCAAGGGGAACAAGTGCCCGACCAGTTTGGAGGAGGCGAAGAAAATCGTGTGTCCTCTGGATTTACCGCACGTGAAATACCATGTGTGCATGAACAATTGCGTCATTTATCGGGACGAGCACGCGGAGTCTACCATATGTCCGGTGTGCGGCGTCACTCGATACAAGAAGAGGAAGAAAGCTCCTCGAAAAGTGGTGTGGTACTTTCCGATCACTCCTCGTCTGCAGCGGTATTTCGCGGACCCTAAGGTAGCAAAGCTCCTGCGTTGGCACGCGGATAGGGAGGAGAAGAAGCGAGAAGATGACGCAAATGATCCGGAGATAGATAAAAAGACAAGATGCTGAGTCACCCTAAGGATGCGAGCCAGTGGCAAGCGTTGAACTTCGAAGAACTAGAATTTGGGAACGATCCAAGGAACATCATGCTGGGCGCGAGCACCGATGGAGTCAATCCATTTGGCAGCCAGAGAAGCACACATAGCACCTGGCCTGTGTTTGTGTGGATGTACAACCTTCCCCCCTGGTTGTGCATGAAGAGGAAGTACATTCACATGAGTATGCTAATTGAAGGACCGAAACAACCAGGGAACAACATCAATCTGTATCTGGGGCTGCTGAAAGAGGAGCTTGACACGCTGTGGAAAACGCCAGCCAATACGTGGGACGCCGCAGAGAAAGAATATTTCCCTATGAGAGCCGCGCTGCTCACGACGGTGCACGACTATCTCGGTTACGGATATCTCGCGGGGCAGGTGGTCCACGGATTTTCTGGATGCGTCAGGTGCATGGATGACACAACGTATCGCCAGCTAGATAGAGATCCTGGGTCTTCGAAAACCGTGTTCATGGGACATCGAAGGTGGCTTCGCGACGATGACCCGTGGAGAAAACGCAAGGATCTATTCGATGGTGAAACCGAACCCCGAGGACGCCCGCGTACGAGGAGCGGCGAGGAAATAGACGAGCTGTTGAAAAATTGGAAAGACTGCCCACTGCCGGGAAAGAAGCAAAAGGCGCCAGAGCCGGGAAAGAAGCGAAAGGCGCCAGAGCCGCTGCTAAAGGTATGGAAAACGAGGTCTGTTTTCTGGGACTTGCCGTACTGGAAGATCCACCGTGTGCCTCACAGCCTTGATGTCATGCATATCACGAAGAACGTGTGCGAGAGTCTGCTTGGTACCCTGCTCAACATGCCAGAGAGGACCAAAGATGGGCCGAAAGCAAGGGCAGACTTGAAATCAATGGGCATCAGGCAGGAGCTTCACGCTATATATGATGATGATGATGAGGCGAAGCAGGACACAGAAAGTCGTCGCAAAGGCAAAAAGGCCAAGAAGACCGGAAATGACTATCCTCCCGCGTGCTTCACTCTAAGTCAGGAGGAGATCGAGCAGTTTTTCACCTGCCTCGTAGGAGTAAAACTTCCTTACGGTTACGCGGGGAAGATAAGCAGATACCTAGACCTAGCGAAGCTGAAGTTCAGCAGGATGAAGTCTCACGACTGTCACGTGCTGATGACGCAGATACTTCCAGTTGCAATCCGTGGGATCATGGACGCGCACGTCCGTGAAACGCTATTTGGCCTATGCAACTTTTTCGACGTCATCTCTCGGAAGTCTGTTGGCGTGAGGCAACTCAGAAGGCTACAGGAAGAGATCGTGGTGATACTATGCGAGCTTGAGATGTACTTCCCGCCCGCATTCTTCGACGTTATGGTGCATCTGCTGGTCCATATCGTGGACGATATCATCCAACTCGGGCCGACGTTCCTGCACAGCATGATGCCGTTCGAAAGGATGAATGGTGTCATCAAAGGATACGTTCGCAACATGTCACGTCCAGAGGGAAGCATAGCCAGGGGCTTTCTGACCGAAGAGTGCATCTCCTACTGCACGAATTATCTAGGCATCGAGAACCCCGTTGGTCTGCCCGTCAACAGGCACCTCGGCAGGCTCGCTGGATGGGGTCACCGTGAGGGTCGCCGCGAAATGCATGTCGACTTCGAGGGTCGACTCGCCGACTTTGAAAGAGCAAACCTAGTCGCGCTACAACACATAGACGTGGTCGATCCTTGGGTGGTAGACCACAAAACCTTTATTAAGAAGACGTACAATGACCGAGGCCAACAGAGGACGGACGGAGATATACTCAAAGAGCACAACTCATGTTTCACGCGTTGGTTCAAGCAGAAGCTTCTGTCATACCCTTTACATGAGGATTCTTCCGCGGAAGAACAACTCATATTTGCCTTGTCACAGGGCGCCGAGCACAACCTCATGACCTATGAGGCGTACGATATCAACGGCTACACATTCTACACCGAGGCCAAGGACATGAAGAGCGATGGTTATCAGAACTCCGGGGTAACGATGGAATCCTACACCGGTAACGACAAGGACAGATACTACGGAAGGATCGAGGAGATCTGGGAGCTGAGCTACGCTGGAGAGAAGGTCCCGATGTTCCGTGTCAGATGGGCAAAGAGCGTCCTAAAAGAAGACCGGTATTTCACCACCATGGTTATACCCGAAGCCAAATCCAAGACCGCAGGCGCAAACATCACCGCGAAAAATGAGCCATGGGTACTGGCTTCCCAAGTGGACCAATGCTTCTTCATTACCGACCCGTCAAAGCCCAGTCGTGTTGTCGTGAGGAGAGGCAAAAGGAAGATCATCGGAATGGATGGAGTAGCCAATGAGCAAGACTTCGACAAGTACGGCGACCCGAGAATCGAACATGACGACGATGATGAAGTACCAGCATACACCACAAGAAGAAGCAGGACCACCCTACCTAAAGGACGTCCGTTCCACAGAAGAACTCCATTTGCGAATAAGAAGGGCAAGAAGATTGTGAACAGATAGCTAGCTAAGAGATCGATTGTATTTAAATCGTAGCCTTCATTTCTCGATTGTATTTCATGGGCACTTTTTGAACTATCATGAATATTTTTAAATTTCATGGACACTCGATCTCGATCCCCCTCCATCTCGATCGCTATCCCACCTCGCCAGATCCGGTCCCCCTCGCCGCCGAGCACCCCCCGGTCCAACGGCCCCCCGCACCCCGCGCACCCTCCCCCGCTCCACCGGCATTACTGTTTGATGATATTTTTTAAAAAAAATTACTGTCTTATAAAAAAATATTACTGTTATGATTTAAACAAGTTTGAACATATTTAAACACTAATAAATATGAAACAGCATTTTAAATGCATAAAAAAAATTGTGGAGCCTGGGAATCGAACCCAGGACCTCCTGGTGTGAGAACTAGCTGCTGACCAGTCGAGCTAGTAGAGGGAACTTGGTGTGGACCAGGTCAGGTGGAAGATAACCTGTTGGCTCGAGCAGAAATAAAAAAACAATACTAATGGCGCACCAGGGTGAGGTGCGCCATTAGTATGGATGTACTTATGGCGCACCAGGGTGAGGTGCGCCATTAGTATGGATGTACTTATGGCGCACCGAGGGGTGGTGCGCCATTAGTATTGTGCCCACGCCCTCGCCTATCCCCGGCCCAAACCTATCCCCTCTCTCTCCCTCGCCCTAGGCCTCGATCCCCTTCCCCTCTCCTCTCCCGACGCCGCTGCCCTGCCGCCTCGACGCCGCCCCGTCGTCCTCGTCTCCGCCCCGACGCCCCGTCGTCCTCGTCTCCTCATCTCCGCCCCGACGCCGGTGTCTCGCATCGCCGCCGCCGTCGCCGCCTTCTTCGTTCGGCCGCCCACATCTCATCGCCCCAACCGCTGCTCTTGCCCGTCCCCGGCCTCGTCGAGCTCTCCTCCGACCCTCCCCGTGGTGAGCCTCCTCCACCCCCCCGTTCCCCCCTCTGTCCCATGCACCCGTCGCCCCCGTCGGCCGCCCCCTCCCCCTGTTGCTCCCATCACTGATGGTTCTGCTGCCGCTGCTCTGTTGTTTTGCCGCTTCCAAGGAGTAGATTTGTGCACAC